>NC_056749.1:628600050-628634374 GCF_019279795.1 Protopterus annectens
CAGTTAAAACATGGAAAAGTACTAGTTTTAGCAGCCAATTGTGTATAACAGGGTCTATAAAAATCTTTATAACAGAGTAAACTTTTAATCGTCCTCATATTTTTATATGTAAAATGTGGATTGGTGCCCAATATAGTTTTTAGTTCATCCAATGCCATCAGAATGGACCAGTTCCTGTTAATAATTTGTCTAATTGAACTTGACCTACCATTAAAAGTTGTGACGTACCTTATTTCATGTTGAGTAATGGTGTTATTACACTGACTATCTGTGAGTCTTGACCTATCTTCCAAAAAAGTTGGTATAAGTGATGTCTGCCTAGCTTCCATTACATCAGATTTAAGCTTGGATAATAAATTCATATCATATCCACTAGAAAAAAAGTCCTCTACCATATTATTAAGTTGTGAAACAAATGTAGTATTATCAGTAGTTAGTCTACTTGCTCTAATAAATTGAGATTTTGCTACACCTTTAAAGACATGTATGGCTGCAATACTACTGTGATGCGATATCTTCCATTACTAACATCCTTTCTATAAATACTAGTGTTTAATATGCCATCATTCAATTGCAGTTTGATATCTAAAAAACATATGCTGCTGTCAGACACATCCATTTTAAATTTCAAAAAATTAGTACTAGAATTTAAATAATCAATGAAAATATTCAAATCATCCAAAGTACCATTCCATATTAGTAGACAATCGCTCACAAATCGCTGATAGAAACTAATGTTACTAAGAAATAGATTTTGTGCATTAAACAAATAATTGCATTCCCATTGGTAAAGCACTAAATTAGCGTAAGTATTTGCTACGGATGTGCCCATAGCTACGCCTGTTAACTGAAGAAATAAGGTATTATTAAACAAACACATTGATCCTCAGAACTACATCCATAAGGCAACAGATATTGCTAATGAGCCTATGGTCAGGACTAGGTTGAGAAGACAAAAATTCTCTAAGTAGTTCTATTCCCACATCATTGGGGATAACTGTGAAAAGGGACATGATATCAAGCGTCACTAAATAATATTTCTTGGTATTTAAATCAGTTTTTACATTATTATACCACACCCGTAGCTTTGACAATAAATCACAAGTATCCTTTAGAATAGAACTACATTTAGGTAAATAAACTTCTAATTACCTATGCAAATAAACTGATATGGGTTCAGTAACCCAACCACCTCCAGAGACAATCGGTCTCATGGGTGGATTTTCCAGGGATTTATGAATCTTAGGGATCCCATATAAATGTGGAATCAGAGGACAAGGTACTGTAAAATAGTTAAAAAGATCAATATCTATGTCATTATTAAGCTGCAGCTCATACACAACCATGTTCACATAACTTATACAATTTTTTACATCAGTTCTAGTGATAACTTTAAAGGCAGTATCATCATTTAAAAGCAGAGAAACAGCTGAAAAATAATTATCACGATTCATTAAGACAGCCTTGCCACCTTTATCAGCTTGTTTTATAATAATGTCATTACACTGTTGTAAACTTTTTAAGGCTTTATACTCAGAGAAGCTTAAATTATATGCCTTGTTTTTAACAGGTTTTAAATAGAGTTCTCTAATCTGAAACTCGCAAATGTCATGAAAAGCCTTTAGTACAGGAACACTAACTGGCATAAAAGTTTTCAGGCGCAGGAGTGTTACCAAATAGCAGTCTTAAGTTGAGATTTCGAACAAAGATTTTTAGTTCTGTTAAAGCAGAGACAATATTGTCACAACCATATGGTATAAATTTAAAACCTTTACTGAAAAGCGAAAAGTGCGCTGATTGTAATTAAAAAGTGGAGAGGTTTAATACACTGTTCATTTGTGACTTACTTTGTACAGTCCTAAAGGGCTTTGATTCTTCCTTTTGTTTGTAGATGTAATTTGTGTAGATAACAAGCCCCTCGACTTGGGGGATTTATTTCCAACTGCTTCTGGTTGTTCTAACTGAAAACGTTTAGGTACAAAGCTAAAAGTAAGTTGTTGAGTCTTTTTTCCAGTTAGCGTATTCATATTGTCAGCGCCATCATTCTTACTTCGTATACTAACAGATGCGCATGCGCTGCTTGTTACAGACGTAGGTGTAGGTTGGACTATCTCATCAGATGTTGTATTGGGGGGAATCTCTTTAGTTGTAGGTGTTTCTACGACATTAGTGTTGCATACAGGTTCATCAAAAGTATCTAAGGCATCAAGTGCTTCTTTATACGTAGGCTTTTGATAATTAGAGGTTGTATGATAATCAGATTTAGGCCAAGAGAAAATATTCCCCTTTTGGAAGTCCCCAATGTCACGTAAAAGTTTACGTTTCTTAGTAGCTTCCATTCTTATGTCGAGGGTATGCAGTCTATCTAGCATTTGCTGATAGACATGAATTAACTTAGAAAAAACAGAAAGTTCCATAATGGCATTTTCCATGGTGAAGATTTCTTTTTTATATTCATCTTCTATTTTAACAAAGAAATCATTCATTAAGCACATATAGTCTAAAGACAACTTGATGTTCAACTGTTGCCATGATTTTATAAGTTCAGGAAAAGTATTGCCATATGAAGGCATTTTAAGAATCCTTAGCCCACGTGGGGCAATACCTCTTTCCACATAAGCTAAAAAGCTAAAACGCTGCCACTGCAAGCGTTTAAATACAGTTACCTTTCTCTCTAATTGTTGCAAGATTTTATGAAACTCTGCCAGGCATTCTGGCTCAGGAACAACATCAGACGAAGTAGCAGAGTTTGTAGAGTCCACACAGTTCAGTAAAGGGTTGGTCTCAATATTAATCAGAGACTTTAAAGAATTCAAGCTAGTTCCAACTGCCATATCCAGGCTAAGGGCTGCGAGATAGACCTCCAACAGGAATTCCCAATAACAGCAGAAACAGTAACAGCACAAGTAAAACCAGCTGCAAAACACGAACTCAAAAGAGAAAACTTGCAGAGAAAACCAGTTTAATAAAAAGCAGAGCTTTCGGGCGTAACCCTTCTTCAATACTAATACATTCAAACACTAAACTCTAGAAGCTTAAATACAGGTCTAAAATCACATGACCAGCAGCCAAATGAAATCATGTGACAGAAAACAAATTAAAAATTAAAGACATATACATATAAATATATTAAAAGATGTGTAGATACACAGTATAAAATATTTACTTTACAATATTACGTAGCTTAACTAACACAGGTTTTAAACTGACAGTGCTATTTAAACCAGGATGAGTGTCAGCAGCTAATCTCAATAACCCTTTACTGAACTGTGTGGACTCTACAAACTCTGCTACTTCGTCTGATGTTGTTCCTGAGCCAGAAAGCCTGGCAGAGTTTCATAAAATCTTGCAACAATTAGAGAGAAAGGTAACTGTATTTAAATGCTTGCAGTGGCAGCGTTTTAGCTTTTTAGCTTATGTGGAAAGAGGTATTCTCCCACGTGGGCTTAGGATTCTTAAAATGCCTTCATATGGCAATACTTTTCCTGAACTTTTAAAATCATGGCAACAGTTGAACATCAAGTTGTCTTTAGACTATATGTGCTTAATGAATGATTTCTTTGTTAAAATAGAAGATGAATATAAAAAAGAAATCTTCACCATGGAAAATGCCATTATGGAACTTTCTGTTTTTTCTAAGTTAATTCATGTCTATCAGCAAATGCTAGATAGACTGCATACCGACATAAGAATGGAAGCTACTAAGAAACGTAAACTTTTACGTGACATTGGGGACTTCAAAGGGAATATTTTCTCTTGGCCTAAATCTGATTATCATACAACCTCTAATTATCAAAAGCCTACTTATAAAGAAGCACTTGATGCCTTAGATACTTTTGATGAACCTGTATGCAACACTAATGTCGTAGAAACACCTATAACTAAAGAGATTCCCCCCAATACAACATCTGTTGGGATAGTCCAACCTACATATTGCTTTGCCTATACTGCATTAGAACCACCTTTTTCCAGTGAAAGAAACTTCCTTCGGGGATTTCTATTCATCCTGCTTCAACTCCACTGGCCTCCTTCTATTTTCCTTTTCTTTTTTTTAACGGCACTATATATTTCCAGGCTTTTTTCCATAACAATTTTTTAAAGCTTTCAATCTAATGATCATTTTATTTACATTAAATCTGAACAAAGGGCACACTTTCTTCAGTACAGAGAACCCCTCAACAAAGTAATAATACAGTTAAAATGGCAGTATACCATTACATCATTTGTTTGTCACTTCTTGGAGAAGACACCAGCCTTCAAATAGTTAACAAAAAAAGTTAAGTTATCAAAAAATAATCTACTAAATTTTAGTAGATAAGAAAAAACTCTGATGAAACTCTTTTTGGTATCACGGCAAATTAAGCATGCCACGGGTGAACATCAGTACAGTTAATAAAATCAGATTGGTGAAAAAAAAAACAATGAAGGTAACAGGTAAGCCCACACATTAAACTGCTGTAATACTCACACTGAGATATGACATCACAGCAAGGAAATCTTTATGGAAGACATAGTTATCACTGTTTAGTATAATAAAACAATACAAAGCTCAAACTTTCAAAACGGACACATTTCCAGAGTTCAATTTCCCACCTACTGCACAATTATTTTTTCTACCACATAATTTTTTTTTTAATAAACTGAGTTCTAGATACCTGGATACACGTCCTCCTGTCCTTCTCCTCTGGAAGAGATTTTCACTGAATGATGTTCTATAACTTAAAGCTTTCCGTCTGAATTCATGTGTCACAGGGATCAACCAAACCCAAAGATGAAAGGAGGCAGAGGAAGTTGATGGGAAAGGACAGGCAAGTTGTTAGTATAACCAGCAAGAGAAGAAAAAAGAAAGAATGGAAAGAATTCATAGGCATAGTTGAGGTAAGACTGTAGGATTACAAATTGCATTATGTTCTTAATATTTCCTTTACACAATAACAAGAAAATGAAAGTCACAATTAACACAGCAAGACCAGAAAAAACAAGTGATTATTTTTCTGGTTCCCAAGGTGAAAAATAAACTACAGAGACACACAAAATATACAAATGTAGCTGAAACTGGAAAGCCCAAACTGCAATGCATAATTATACAAAGACTTTCAATTCACACAACACAAATGTTGGAGTAACTTTGCCAGGACAATCAGCATTTAGAAGAATGCAACGAATCAAAAAATCTGACAAACAATGTCAACTGCATATAACTGTACTTGCACGCACATAAACACACACACACACATATATATATATATATATATGTGTGTGTGTGTGTTACTTTAACAATATACATTTTTTTAAAATGTCTGGCAGAATTATGAAGTTAAGAACCATAAATTTCACAGATGCAAAAGTGGAACCTTTTAAAAATCAATTTTCTCATTTGTCCCACAGTGCAGCAACCTCAAAGTTACTTTACCCACAGGTATGGGCTGGGGGGTACAGCCTCCTGTAAAAATTAATTTAAACAAGTTCAGTTTTTATAATTCTGATGTTTATAATTCTTGTACTCAAAATATCAACGCATACCTGTTTTTCTTTTTTTTTTTTTATTTTATTAATGTATACGTTTTTCAAGCTAAATCATTCCTGATGAAAGTACTAATAAGCAAAACCTTTTTGTCATTTCTTTATAAGGGTATCACCCTCACTGAATTTTCTGTTTTTATATTAGATGTCAGCATCCCATAAATAAGTGCAATGCCTTCCTTCCAAACAATTTCTGACACTTTTAAATAAGCATTGGCATTCTCAGTGAATAATAAACTCAGTACATGACCAAACATAACAAAGCTAAATAACTTTAAAATTACATTTAAGTACAAAATGGGATATAGGCCAGGTACTCAAAGAAGGGTTTGTTAAAGATGATGGCAGGACAAATCCATTCAACTGCACTGCAACAGCATTTCAACTCATATTTGTTTGAACAGCTTACTCAAAAAAAAAAAAGATTGTCAGCTGAATTGAGGCAAAAGATCATGTAGTCAGTGATATACTTGTATACAGTTTACTTACTTAGCAATTACATGCCCCTCCTGTGCCTAAAAAAAAAGTGAAATAAGTGGACTGTCTCTTCCTGAACTCAAGTACCCTTAGTGGACATCCGGGGCATAATATATTCTCTTCCCACTACCCCAGGAATCTAACAGTGGAAATCAAGCTGGAACATAAATGGACTAGTTTAAAGAAAGCTTGAAGCCTACTTTCTAGAAGAAACACCAGTCACCAGCATGTTGTTACAGAGTAAAGGGAATTTCCTTAATAATTTAGGACTATTCATCCAACCTCCCCAGCCTACTGCTGAAATTTCTTATTTGGACACGCAAAAGGTTTGACTATAGGAAGAAACACTTCATACTCAAACTGGAGGGAAATGTTCACCACTCACCAGCTCACAAGCAAAATTCTGAGACTTGTCAGAAAAGTTTAACAAGTTAACCTGAAGACTGGTACTTACGTTACCCAGGATTACAGAATTTACATTGTACATACAGAAGATTAGGACACAGAAAGCATTACATTTATGGTTTCAGTTTAGTCTTTAGAATGTTATGCTACTAAACATTATCACTGAAGCGATAAACTGACACTTCACTGTGAAAAAGTTCTAAAAGGGCTGATTTAAATACCTAGAAAGTTTTTATATATATTTTATATATCAATATATTATTTATATATATATATATATATATATATATATATATATATATATATATATACATACATGTGTGTGTAGATAGATAGATAAGAGATGGGAGTTTGTTCCAGAGGGACGGACTTAATTTGGAAATGACTCATTCTTTTATAACTTGTTTTTATTGAGGGCCTACATAGTGAGATCCCATTTTCTTGACTACTTCTCTTCAGGAAACTAAGATGAAAAAGGAGCTACAATCCATCATCACAAACATCCTGGACCTTTCAGTCAAAGTGGACAATTTGGAAAGTAAAACAGATCATATAAAACAAAACATTAAGAAACTAGACTTGATGTGATGAAGAAACATTCAAATCAAATTACATCTACTGAAGCCGTAAATGACATGGATGGCAGGCTGTCTGAGTATGAAAGTCAAACTGAACTTCTTTTTAAACAAAACACTTTATTTTACTAAAAAAACAATGACTTAGAAAGTAGGTCCAGGAGAAATAACATCAGAATTTATGGAGTACCAGAGAAAGAGGAGGGTAACAACATACCACAATTTCTAAACAACTGGATACCAAAAACTTTAAACATGCCAGAGCCTCTCTCATTCGGAATAGAGAGAGCTCACAGATATTTATCAAATACTTTTACAGTAAACACTTCTATACCAAGATCCATAATTGTTACATTCCTTTCTACACAGGACAAAGACTTGGTACTAAAAATAGCCTGGTCAAACCCACCATAAAAATAAATGGGAAAAGCATTCGTTTTGATAATGATTACACTTGTTTGGTGCTTTACAACAGAAAAGACTGTATATTCCTTTAATAAAATCATTGAAGAAACTTAAACATCAAAGCTCAGCTCTATTTCCTGCTAAAATTAAGATTTTCATTCCTGAGGGGCAGAAAGGTTTCATTATTCTTGATGAAGTTCTACACTTTGTACAAAAATAAAACACTGGAGAAAACAGAAGAAATGTATTAATCTGCAACAAGTTTAAAAAGACAAGCTACTAAGAATGGCTGGACTGTTAAAGAAAAAAATAGTAAAATGTTGAAGAAAAGTAATTAATTCATTTGCATTTCATATGTTGCTTATGTACTGTGTCACTATTTTGAAATGATGTTTGCAACTTCCTCTGAAGAAAGGCATAAAATAAGTTAATTCCCTTTGCTTTCTTATTTTTATTTTTTCTTATTTCTTTTCTCTCTTTTCTTCTTTTTTTCTCTCACCTTCTGCTTTAATAGTAAACTACAGGACATACGGTGGTGGTGCTGCGATAGCGTTGTCGCCTCATAGCAAGACGTTGTCCTGTTCGATTCTCAGCTACAGCGTCTTCTGTCTGAAGGCATACGTGAATGGGGCAGCCTTCTCTGAAGGTTGTGCGTCAGGGCTGGTAACCCGGTACGTAAAAATCCACTACCAATCATTAGCGGACCGGAGTTCCGCTGTGGCGACCCCTAACCGGGAAAAGCCGAAAGACACAAACAAACAGGACATATTTATGTTGCTTTAATATACTTATATTTATTATATTTAGGTGGCTGGCTATGCGTTTGAAAGTTACACGGAAAATCTAACACTTTGTGGTTTCTGACTGACTGTAATCTTATGTATGGTTGAAATGATGTATTTAGGTAATACATGATGTTAGTGTGTGTATAATATATCTATATATGAGTGGATGTGTGTGTGTGTGTGTGTGTGTGTGTGTGTGTGTGTGTGTGTGTGTGTGTGTGTGTGTTTTATGCTTTTTCTTTGTTTTCTGTTACAATGGTTAATTGCTTCTCACTTTATTCATTATCATTAACATATTTTTCCTTTTTCTTTCTGGTGGGGTTTCAAGTGGTGGTCTGGATCTTTTGAAAGGAGATGCGCATGATTGCTATGTAGGATGGAGAGGTGGTGGATATGTTTAATAATGGGCTTTTGTTAATTCTTACATTATGCCTCCCAGAAATGTTATTTTTTAAAATTAACTGAAAACGCTGCTTGCCTAAGGTAGTCACAAGCTTTCTGTTGTTTTTAAACTCAACTTCACATCCTGTTTCCTGCTCAAAGGAAAATGCTCACTTGTTTGACTATGCTTGAGGGGTCATAATAATCCACTGTGAGGAGCTTCGTAGTGTCGCTTCATTGATGTAGAAGGAAACAGAAGTCCCACCTGAACTTTGAACTCTTCAGGAAGATGCTGGCTGGAATGCTACGACAGCAATGGAAAAATAAAGGTTATAAGACATTTGTATTTGGCTGACTGTAAGTAACGATTACATCTACAAAGCCAATCCATTAGTTTTAAAGTACCAGCCTTAATTCTTTTCTGCCACTTTTAACATATGAAGCCAAATACGGGAAATATTATTTAATACATAAAAACTGTAGGTAGGAGGAATACTGCAGACACTTAAGTACTTCAAAACTTCTAGTTGAGCAAGAACCAACCTGAGGCCGTGGATTGCTTTTAAAATACAGCTTTATTTCTTCATCATGCAGCAAGCAGAGGAGTGCAGTCAAGTCAAGCAGTTCGGTTCTTAAAAAATAATTTAGCAATCAGCAAAACTTACAAGTGTGATCCATCCATTAGACTATATGTAATTGAATTTCATCAGAATGATTTTAAATAAAGTGCTGTAATTTCTTACATTTATATTGTCTGAGAATGTAACTGGGGAGGGGGTGGGTGTGAACTTTGAAGGAATATGATGTGTTGACACCTCCTATCTAATCCATCTCAGCATACTTTTAATGCTAATGTAGCCATTAAGCCCTGGCTCTTTGCTTGGAGCAAGATTTGCCATTTTAACTCTTTAATTTCCAGTATTGGACTGGGATCTCCAAAAAGGAGGTTTACCTGTTCACTGACAGCAAATGTGTAGTTTTTGTGTGTGAACTGGGCCCTGTTCATGCTTAGGGGTGCGGAGGATTTCTGTCCAATATGTGTGGTGGTTTCAAAGGTGTGCTTCAGATTACATGACCTTCTGTAGCTGAATGAGTGTGCTGTCCCTAGTAAGGGGGCAAGTTCGAGGCTGCTTTCAATGATCCTCCAATGTTTGGCAAGGATTTCCCCTCAGGTTGGTTGGTTCTTCAATTGGAAGTTTTGAGGTTCTTAAGTGTCTGCAGCATTCTTCAAAGTACACACCCACCACCCTCCCCGTTACATTATCAGACAATATAAATGTAAGAAATTACAGTACTTTATTTAAAACCATTCTGATGAAGTTTGATTATGTATAGTCTAACAAACAAAAGTGCTAAATGGAAAAGAAATGGACTGATCACACTTGTAAGTTTTGCTGATTGCTAAATAACTTTTTAAGAAACTGAACTTCCTGACTTGACTGCACTCTTCTGCTTGCTGCATGTTGAAGAAATAAAGCTGTATTTTAAAAGGAATCCACGGCCTCAGGTTGGTTCTTCCTCAACTGGAAGTTTTGAAGTTTTTAAATATAGTATTTATACTTAAGGTTCTCCTCAGTGGCTTTATACCATTAAGATTACTTAAAGTTTTATTGAAGCAAATGATTTAAAAAATTGCACTAAAAAGCTTTACATATTGAGTTTAAACCTATAAAACAGAAACTGCCATTAACAGTTTTATTCTGTGCAAACTGAAATGTTAAAAATTCTACTGGTATGATAAAGACAACATAATTTTGTTGTTTGTTCAGTAGTTTTCTCATCTGTCAAAGGGGAGTCTTCCCTTAGGTTTTTAAGTTTGCTTTATACATGTTTACTTTACTTTTGTTTGAAGTTAATGTATGTACCGTAGTCAGTATGTTTTATTATAGATAGTTCCTTATGCAATGGGGATGAGGAATTAGGCTCTGCATGTATGAGAGAATGTTATGTTTTTATATGTATAATTATTTATGCTTTGTGAGGTAATTTTAGTAAACAGTGCTTATATTCAAAGGTTACCCACAGAGGGGAAGGCTCCTAAAACTTGAAGTGTCACAATAGTAACATGAGTGGAACAGTTAGTGCAATCTAGAAACTACTAAACATGATAAAATTGCACACAATAAATTGATGGAATTGTGTATGTGCATGTATATATATATATATATATATATATATATATATACACACACACACACAGAGAAAGAAGTGACATTAAATGCACTTATAAATTACTATTTTAAGATAATTACACAAAATAATTATTTTCACCTTATATGTAAACTAAAAGGAATATGAAATTAAGACCTGTATTGAATAAAGTTATTGACAAGCTATCACAAATGACTTTTGAAGCAGGCTTCTACACAAAAAAACATATTACATGATAACATACAAGTAGCACCAATAATTCACAGAAAGACAACGCACATCCTGCATCTCCACTTTTCAGAAACAAACATATATATGACCTTGTGAGGTAGACTTTTGCAACAGATTTCTTAAAAGTCTACATATTTTGCACTGGTTTTTGATAAGATGGTTATATTTTATATTATACCATCATTTTGTCTTACGTGTGTGTACACAACCATGGTGGAATTAAGAAGAGTTGTATGCTGTTTAGTATTTGGTTTTTGAGATTATTAGACATTTGGATTTTGAGATTTTTTTTTTCACTTTTAAAGGACCACTGTACCTATTTTCAGTGTTTGCAAGTTGAAAACTTTGCAATGAAGGTGTTATGTCTGCTTGTCAGGCCGTATTCTTTTTGTCCCAAGCTGTTTTATTGTCTAAAGAGTTGTACATCTGCTGATTAACTTAAAACTGTTTATGTAAGATTAGGCAAATATGCATAATTATAATAGTTTTATAAATAGCATAAAGATTGAATGAGGCAAACTGAAATGCTGCATATTAAATTTAATGTCATACCTACATGGGAAAAGTTATGTTGTGAGGTATAGAAATCCAAGTCACGGTCAGAGAGCTCTTTACATTTTAATTCTTTTAACATCACTTTATGTAGATATCAAAGAGAATTATGGCTATGAAAAAGTCAAGAAAATGAATGTGTGCCAAACGGGTAGGTGTGTGTGCGTCTGTGTGTGTTTAAACTTCCAAAATGAATTTTTAGAAAATAGCTCTGTTAAAAAGTAATTTAGACAAAAAAATTCTTAAGTTCCAGGAAGCTGGAAATTACACTGCTGATTTGGATGCTTGAGTTAAGATCCATCCATCCTCAACCCCTTTTCTCATTTTGCACATGGGGTCGAGGTGTCACTTCCTCAGTAACAATCATCTTGAGCCAAGGTTTACACCACCGGGTGGCTAGCCCTGCCGCGCTAATTCATTCGCACCATTCACTCGCACACATACTCTCATCTACGGCCAACTTAGAGTGTCCAATCCACCTACTGCATGTCTTTGGAATCTGGTAGGAAACCGGAGCATCCAGAGGAAACACATGTGACTGCAGGGAAGGCATGCAAAAACTGCACAAAAGACACCCCAGCCGAGAATCCAACCGGAGAACTTCTTGCTGTGAGGCTAAACTTGAGATAAGTTATCGGTTTGTAAAGCTATAGAACATGTCTTAATATCATCAGCTTCTGCTTCATACAGTGTTGCTTTTAGAAAATGTTCATACATTTCCATATCTTTTACAAAAGGTACATGTCTTATATGAACTATTAAATCTACACTGCTTATAAAGTGAGTTAATAAAATTCCTGATAGTTTAAGTGTTTGATAGTTTAAATATCTGACTGTAGGAAATTATGGACCTTTAGTCTTTTTAATATCTACTGAGCTAGATGATAGATTCTACAATTAGAGTGCATCACATGTAATAAAATGCTGCGCTTGAACAGACACTGATAGCACAAATTATAGGAAAAAAGAACTTATTCCAAACATTAATTTTTTTTAATGATACATAACTGTTTTTTTAATAAAATTCTGGAATTACTTTTGCTGTTGAGATAAATAAGATAAAAATGTATTGCTTTAGAGTAAACAGATACAGATTTATAGTTTTTAAAAACGTTACATATATATTAGAAAGTCTACAGTTTCTTATTGCTTTAAATAAATATAATTCCTTTTTAAATGGGAATTACATAATTACTACTATAAATAAATTTATAGATTATAATCTTCTGGGGAATCTATTTTATTCTATTCTTGTTTTAACTTTAATACTACATTTGGATTACCTTTTTAATTTATACTAATTAAAATTAAGTATTATAATAAAGATTGAAATCTGATTTTGGAAAATAGATGATTAGCAGATGATAGATTGCTAACAGGGGATGACTTCATACTTTATTCTACATTTAGATAATTAGCTTAATTTTAATGGCAGTAGCAAAAGAGGGTAATTGGGTGGTGAGATGTGAACTGAGGAAGGTTTGCATGATTATTTCATCAAACCAGGACTATATTATTCCATGTGAGGAAATGTAAATATTATTATGAAAATGTTAACAGTTAAGTTTATGACTTTGTCCATAACTATTAATAAAATTAACAATCTTTCTTATATATCATATTTTAATTATTTCAGATATGTTTTATGTTTAAGATACTAAAGTATAAATGTCTTTCATTGAATGTTAATGGTCTCAGTAATACCATGAAGAAAGGTAGCTTCCTTAAATATATTAAAATCAATAAAGCCAGCAGTCTTTTTGCAAGACACACACTTATTGAAAAAAAGATTTAATTAAGTTATTTAAGGATTATTCAATTATAGCAGATTCATGTTATAGTTCCAAACTTGTATGCTTTGGAAGAAATCAACCACTATGCCGAAAGTCATAGATACTTACCATGATAAAAATGGTATGCTGAGTTTAGCAGTACTTGAAATTAGAAAGAAATATTATACTTTTGTAAATGTTTAATGGATACCTGGAATTGCCTTTAAATTGCAAAACAAATATTTAGACATTATAACTTTACATGTGAAAGGAGAAATTTTATTAGTCAGAGATTTTAATTGTATAGTTTCTGAAAGAGATACTACGGATGAAAAACCTACAATATCAGCCCCTGCTAAACAACTGAATTATTTCACAAACACAATGAATGTACAAGATATTTATGATTTAAGACTGAAAAATTCACTTAGTTATACTCCCTATTCATTCATATTTGATACTCAAATCAAGTATAGATGACATTTTTGTATCACATGAATTGTACTCTAAAATTGAAGATGTAGCAATTATTTGTGTCCATTGTCAGATCATTGTGTTGATTTTTCTAGCAATAGCCAAACTTGGCCAAAGGAGAGACACTTCCGTTTTTGGAATAACATCTGGAATTGGTATATTAAATAAAATCAAAGAATTTGTGATATTACAATCTGTCCATAATGCCTTAAAGTTTCTGCATTCTTCCCAGAATTGTACAATCACCCTACACTCTATAATCATATGTAACCAAGCAAAAATATCCTCTCTTTTATTGAATTCATTGGTTTAGCGAAAAATGTATGCAATAAGGAACTACAAACTATATGCTATAGAACAAAGAATATCATACAAACGGTTATCTTGGAAAACTTAAAGACTTATTAGAAAAATATTAATTATTTTGTTTAATGTGAACCTTTGTTATGGACTCTCTAAATAGTTATGTTTATGTTTTTTTCTTTTATTAATTGCTTGTTATACATTGTATTTTTTAAAAGATAAAAAAAGGTTATACGGAGAGTTGTGTGGTTCTAGAAGAAGAATACTGTCAGCATACAATGTAATATTTAATGACGGATAGTCTTCAATAATACTGTTAATGAATAAGGAGAACAGCAGAGGACCTAACACCAGCGTTGAGCATGTCAACTGTTGAATATGCATGTCAACTGTTGAATATTTGTTATTTATGTGGACTTGAAAGGTTCTATTATCTAGGCACCTTAGAGACAATTTATCTGTGCTAGCACCAAAGTTGAATTTATGTAGCATGTTAATAAGTAGTTCATGGTTTACTCTTCTGAAAGCCCTAGTCAAATCTGCAAAGATGACACCTGTAATGAGCCCATTGCGGATATTTGGATAAACTGCATCTGCTGCTGACAGAAGGGATGTAGTGGTGCTAAATCTATTTCTAAAGCCATGTTGTTTATCTGACTGATGTCCATAACTATTAGTATGTTTATGCATTTATTTGTACAGGATTTCCTACTTAGGTAAGGGGACAGGTAATGGAAATTGGTCCGTAATCCTTTTGCATTTTGGAGGGGTGTAATTTTGGAAGGGAAACGATGCTAGACTGGCTTTAGCTATGAAGGGATTTTGCTGAGGTAAGTGAAAGAATGAAAATGAAAGTGAGAGGTTTAGCAATTTTGTCTATTACTCCCCTAAAGGATGTGGGGTGAGAAATGTTGATGTTTGCAGAACACGCTTTTAAGTTGCTACGAATTTCTTAGTTTCTTTAACAGAGATCTTTGAGAAGATAATTACTACAGGAAAGAAAACAAACCATACTAATATAGTCCCAGTTGCAAACATTATACATCTCATACATTCCTTTGTATAACTACCATGAAACCAACATTAAATAAACTGATCATTTCCTGCCTTCCCTTTAACCTCACTCCACCTCCAAAACATTATTCTGCATGTTTTATTCCATTTTTTCCTATGTAATTTGTTCCTAACCTTTTCTAAAGATCACACTTCCAGTCCTTTTATCTCTGTTACAATATTCAATACTTCAAATACAGTTGGTTTAGACTTTGGTTTTCATTTTCTACCGATTGCTTTTGTGGCACCCAACAGAATTAAACTTAACAAGGCTTTACTATGTCTAAGCAATTCAGACCTTGTATCCCAGCTCAAAAAATAATTACCGTAGTTACACCCAGTTGCTCACCCAATATTTCTGACGGAGTACTCTGTAAGGAATTTTGAAAGTCTGTCAACTCATTACACTATCAAAACATATGTTCTCAGTTAACTCTTTCTTCTCTATCACACCTCCAACATTTACCATGTAGTACAGGAAAAAGTCTGCTTGGGCTATAAAAACACCAGTGCAAACACTTCCAAGCAAAAATGTTCTATACTTTGTTGCATATTTGAGTGTCAGACATGTGTCCTCCCAATGTTCCTTGTGAATTCCTTATCCAATCTCTCCTCTGAATCTTTTCTAACCTCCTCTGATTACTATAGTTATCATGCAATATTTTAAAAGCCTTACTAATTATCCCTTTAACAGCAGCTTCTGTTCTAGATTCAACTAAAAACTCTACTCGAGTATGTCTTTCATTTAGGATTCTCCTATCCCTTTCTCTTTGCCTATACTCTGATATCAATCCCTGATCAAGAAAGCAGGTTCTAGAGAGCAGTCCAAATGTCTTCTTGGCCTCTTCCCATTCTATTACCCTTCCCTCTACAGTTGTTTGTTCCCAACACCTTGGTTCCTTTGCCAGTTTTCTACAGCAAATTCCAGTCCCCTTTTTCATATTCTCTGTAGCCCTAATTGCTATCATCCCTATCAACAAAAACTCCTTTCTCCATTCTCATGCTAAGTTTTAAGAATACCTTCTACTACTTTATGAATATAACATCTGGAATGGCTGCTGTTATTCTCCTTAAGGATCTGCATCCTAAATTCCATTCTCTCCTTATTTCTTGAAGCTCCTCCAGCTTCATCTCTTTCCACTTTTGATTACAGCTTTCTGCTTGTGTTATGTATATGAGCCTTAAATGTGTAGCTCTAAAATATCTCTTCAACTCGGGTAATTCTTAACTATCTTGTTCTACTGGATGGATCAACTTATCCCACTTGACCCTTGCCCTTTCCCCCACCCACATAAAATCATTCAATTCTTTATTAATTACTGTCCGCAACTTCTCTGCTGGTTGATAAAAATATGCCTGCCCTATATATAAAACTGAAAGGACTAAACACATTTTCACAACTTATCTTGCTATTCATGTCCAAAAACAAGTGCTTCCAGTTTCTCCGTTTATGTATTATCTTTTGTTTAGTCGCTCCCCATATCCTTAGCTGCAACAGAATCCTTTTTAATCTATACTCCTAAATACTCCATTTTATCATGACCTCATAAATAAGAGTACTGCTGAACCAATTCATGTGTGGGTACATAGTTTGCAGCTCTAGTCTTTGTTTTTTCTTCACTAGTGTTATACCAAAAAGACTTGAAACTGTCTCAAAATGTTCCACAACACTTAAATGTCCCTTTCTGTTTTTTTTCCCCTCAAGTACAGAATAACATCATCTGCTAATAAAGCCAGCTTTTTCCTGATTCGCATACCAATTATATCCTCAAATTTCTGAGTCCTTTATTTTCCTTGCCAATGGCTCTAAATATAAAGCAAATAAAGGGGAAAGAGGACAACACTGCCTGGTTCCTCTGTTCAGACACAATTTATCAGACTGGAACCCTCTCCACTTCAGTTTTTTTACTTCCAATACCTCATATATCCTCCTAACCTTGTTATTCCTTCAGGGAATGCAAATGCTTCCACTGCCCTACTCAAAATCTTAGCTTACTCTAGTAAATGTTTTCTCTGCATTAAGGCCTACCAAAAGGCAGCATTTTCTGATATTCTGCTTTCCTACCAATCATTACTGTTACATTAATGCTGTAAAATATTTGCATCCCTCCACAAAGCCACACTGATTTGTATCAATTTTGGCAGTACCTTTGTCATCTGTTATTGACAAACACTTTATAATCATGGTTTCAAACTGAAATGACCTATATGAAGCTGGATCTGATGGGTTGTTACTGTCTTTATGTATTACAGCCACCACAGCTTTTTTGCAGGGTGTTGGTGCTTCCCCTCCTTTTAAAACACTGCTAAAATCTTCCAGATATTTACCACCTTCTTCCCTCCTAGTTTCCAAACTTCCACAGGAATACCATCTATTCTTGGAGACTTTCCTGTAGATTGATTATACGTCTCTGTTTTTATCTCAACCTCTCTTACTTTAACTGTTAAACATTGAGCCTCATCTGCCTCTAACCTTGGCATACTTAAGTCTTTCATAAAGATTTCTATTTGTGCTCTTTCCTGATTTCTAAATTTCTCTCTGTTTTATACAAATTTTCATAAAATTTACTAATAACTAATAGCTTTACACGGTCTCTTATTTTTTCTTTCTATAGGCTCTCTAAGTCTGGCAACAATCCTTTCTACTTTTTGATGTTCAAGTCGTTGCACTAAAAGTTTTAATAAAAATTACATTTTTTTCTTTTTTTTCTTTTTTAATAAAAAGCTCTGGAGTTATCAGAAAAATAGTTGCTTAACAGCAATCTTTCCAAACTCATGCATATCATCCAGATATTCCCTTATTTTCTCTTTAGCATTCTGCAGTTGCACGTAATCTTCTGTGAGATTCACCTTATTCTGCAATACTTAAACCTTTGTCAGCCCCTCTAAATTCTTGTTAGTTCTTAAACTCCCTCTTCTTTTATTTCTACTTTACTTTTAAACTAAACTTTGATTTTATCTCACACACTAGCATTAACTTTTGAAGAAATTTCTGTCTTCACTAATAATTCTGAATAATTTCCACTACCCATTCCTTAAATTCCTCTCTTTTTAAAAGATAAGTGGGGAAATGCCAGTGTCTCATTTTTACTTCATTACCCTGCATTTTTATCATAATGTTATTGCTGCATGATCTGAAATAGTTATTGGATGTGTGCTGAAGCTTTCATTTAAATACACATGCTCCTGTGAAATATAACTTCTGTCTGGTCTAGGCCAGTTATTCTATCTTGGGGAATATGTAACATCTCTCCAAGTCCCTACTTCTGAATTCACATCTTACATACCAGATGTTTTAATAAATTTCTTTTTATATTTTCCCTTCAAGGTCTCCAGATGCATTGTCACTGACGCAAGTGAAGCTCCAGTCTCACTAAGAAATATTTCTTGCAGAAAGCTGATGGATTCTCCCAATTTTTTAAGCTCCACAACAGTTGTTTTAGGTGGAATATAAATATGTGCCAGTAACCACTTACTACCAGAAATATACCATTATTATCTTTTTCCAGTTTTCTATCACTATTGGTGCTCTTCTAGTAATATGTATAAGTACTCCCCCTTTTCCTTTGTCCCAAATATTCTGCTGAATATCTATCCTAAAATCCTTTTGTTATCAAAATCACATGCTTACTTCCTTCCAAATGTGTTTTCTGTAGCATTGCTATTTGTACTCTATATTTCTTAAAATAATTTAATACTCTTCCCTATTTGCCTTTAACTGTGAGGCCATTCACGTTGCAAAGTAATATGGATAGTGTACCCATTATGACAAGAGGTTTTTATACCCACCTATTATTTTTATACATACTATATATATATATATATAGTTTTATATATATATATATATATATATATATATATATATATATATATACACACACACACACACACACACACACACATATATATATATATAATATATATATATATATATATATATATATATATATATATATATATATATATATACACACATACACACACACAGGCGCACACATATATCAGCTTTTTAAATGTCCATTTCCAGACTTTCTGTTACATGCATCCACTAATGTTTGGTAGGTTAATTCTTTATATAGTAGTCTCTTGTCATCTCCATTTGTACCTATGTCACAATTTACCAGACTTCCTGTTTTAATGAAAACCCTTAAACAAAAACAAACAAAAAAATATGTTTCCAGAATCCCCCCTAATCTATTAACTTAAAACAAATGCACAAAGCTAAGTACATCTTCAAATAAGGAAGTTTAACTCTTCTGGTAGGAACAATTGTCCCACACTACAACTACATCCACAGGAATTACCTAACCTAACAAAGGTTATCCGTGCTTTTAAAGCACATATTGCAGCCTGTGCTCCTACTTACAGCAACTGCTGTCTGTCCTTGTCTTATCTTTTATTTCCCTCCCAGATGTGAAAAACAGCTTACATCCTTTCAGAAAACATTAACTTTTACCCTTAAAAAAAAGTACACTGGCTAACTTTAAATGAAAATAAATTATACACTGTTCTAGTACATGCACTGAGGTATTTAGGTACCAGGAAAGCTTCTCTTTCTCTTATTCACTTCCAATAATGTCAGACTTTATTTTATACTAAGCTGCTTGCCATTGTACCTTTTAATTTTACATTTCTCTCAGCAGACAATGTCCAGAACTCTTGAAATATATTGCTTGGACTTGTAGTCAGCTTGCCTCCATGGAAACATGACAGCATTTACAGCAATCCCCAGCTGTAGACGTAACTTACATTTAACATTTATTTAGTAAAGGAAAACTTTTCACCACATCCATAGTGTCCTCTCATTTCTACAGAACATATGCCTGCATAAGAAACTTGTTACTAGATTAAGCCAATGGCATTAATCTAAAGATTCACCCATGCAACAGCAAAAGAAAAGTAGAGTTGTGTAAAATCTTGCCATAAAAGTAGATGTCCTTCTCTTCACTGTTGCAGTATTCGTAATATAAAGGATCTCCTTCCAAGGATAGCCCAACATCTGGCCAGTATACCAAAGCCTTGAGAATGTATAGACGTACAAGTATGCTCCAGGCACAGGGCATAGGGCATAAAGATGATGTATAGATGTAAATACCTCAGAACTGAAAACCCCAGGAGGAACAGAATGTTCTTACTGACCGGGAGACAAGTGTGCATTCAGAAAGAGGAAAAAAAGGATCCCCGGCTAGGAAAGCAAGAGAAACAGGACACAGAAAAAAGGAGGAGGAGGAAGGGAGCTAATACTGCAACAGTGAAGAGAAGGACATCTAATGTTATAATAACATCTTACACAACTGTACTATGTCATATCACTGTTGCAGTATTGCTGGTGTAAGGGAGAGTACAAAAGCTCAAAAAGAACCCTGGGAGGAAGAAGGCACTAAAGAATCCTCTTGAAACCCATGCAGGATAGCTCTGGCAAAGCCAGCTCCTGTTCTGGAAACATCCAACTTGTAATGTTTAGTGAAAGTATGAATAGCTGTCCAAGTAGCAGCCTCAAAAATGGCATTAGTATCCAGTCCTTTGTAAAAGGCACCATAGGAAGCAACAGGTCTAGTAGAATGAGCCTTTACAGAGGTAGAAAGACATTCACCATGAAGGGATTAACATAAAGAAATGGTATCAGAAATCCAGGAAGAAATGGGTTGCTTAGAACATGCCAAACCCTAACACCTGGGATGAAAGGAAATAA
Source organism: Protopterus annectens (assembly GCF_019279795.1). Taxonomy (NCBI): domain Eukaryota; kingdom Metazoa; phylum Chordata; order Ceratodontiformes; family Protopteridae; genus Protopterus; species Protopterus annectens. The sequence goes on from NC_056749.1 coordinate 628,620,830, forward strand.
AAAGTTGTTCAGATTTGCAAATGTCCTTAGTCTTATCCAAATAATATCTGAGCTACCTATGCAAATCCAAGGCATGAAGAGCCTTCTCACTAACAACCTGCGGAGAAGGAAAAAAAGGAGAGTAAATTAACAGACTGATTATGAGACAACTCATTGACCACCTTGGGAATAAAAGACAGATTAGTATGAAGAGACACCCTCTCCTTGAGAAAAACTAAAAAAGAGGAACAACCATAAGAGCCTGAAGCTCAGACACTCTCTTAGCTGAGATAAGGGCGAAAATAAAAGCAGTCTTTCAAGTACAATGTTGCAAGGAAGCTGAAGCTATAGACTGAAAAGGAGTAGGAGTCAATTTTTTCAAGAACAAAACTGAGATCCCAAGAAGGCAGAACAGGCTTACTAGGAGGCCTGATATGAAGGATGCCTTTAAAAAATTGTTTGACCTCAAACCTAGAAGCTAAAGGAAGAGTCAATGTCAGACAAGCAAAAATACAGCAGTGAGCATTAAGGGAAGAATATGCTAACCAATCATGGAGCAATTCACACAAATGAGAGAACCAGAGGGATCCCCTACTGAAAATGGATCCTGGTTACAAGAGATGCACCAGACAGAAAATCTCTTCCATTTGGATAAATATGATTTCCTGGTATTTGGTTTCCTGGCCTCCTGCAGGCAGCACCCAAAGCATGCCCTCATAAAAGGGATCAAGACTCTATTACCCACAGCATCAGTTAAAGAGTGGACAAGTGAGGATGGATAAGAGACCGCTCAGGTTGTGTAAAAATATCCACCCAGTGACGTAACTTGTGGTGATTGCCCCTGGCTAAGTGAAAACTAAGGGGAAAGCAATGTTGTCTGGGCCAAAAGGTGGTCAGCAGCAAAATTATGGGGAGTCTTGCTTGATCTTGTGTTGGAGGTGAAGAGGAGGGAAGGTGTACAAAAACATCCTCTTCCAAGAAAAAGACAGGATATCACCTTCCAAGCCAGAGGACCTGGGACCCTAGAACAGAATTAGAGGAAGCTAGCTGTATAGAAGGGAGGCAAAAAAATCTACCCGAAGAATACCCCATCGATGGGCAATGTCCTGAAACACATCTCTATGAAGTATCCATTCGAGTGCCTGTGTGCTCGACCTGCTCAAAGAGACTTCCACTACATTCTGCTCTGAAGGAATGTAAACAGTACGAAGAGTCACTTGATACTGAACAGCTAGATCCTATATCTGCAGAGTGAGCCTGCTAAGAAGACAGGGCTGTGTCATCCCTTGCTTCTTCACATACCACATCACTGTGGTACTGTCTGTGAAAACTCTGAGGGGTTCTGGAACAAAGAGAGAATGAAAAGCCTGAACAGCTAAAAGGAGAGCTATCATCCCCTTGATGTTGATGTGATCTGACCTCTGACAGGGGGGCCAGAGAACCTGGGCCCTGAGACAATCAAAGGAAGCTCCACAATCCTGTTTAAAGCATCTGAAAAGAGCTCTTGAGATGGGACTGGGGGTTGGAAAGGAGGCCCCTGGTTGACAGAAAGCGGATGAATCCATCTCTAAAGCTTGAGTTTGAGACAGGGAAGGAATGGAACTAGGAAATACAGTGGATGGCAGGGTTGAAGCCACACTTACTTCAGGTGCCACTGGAGTTTTTTCATATGGAGCCTGGCTAGAGGCAACACAGGAATGGTAGAAGCCATGAGGCCACGAACCCTAGAACCCTGAGAAAATCATTGGATTTGACGGAAGCCAGAGGAAGATGGGATTGGAAAAAGGCTATCAGAGAGAGGACCTTGAGTGAAGGCAGGGATGCCAGCATGGAAATGGTCTGAATCCTGCAATTGCAGAAAACATGATCCTGAGGGGGAACTAGGTCTGAGTTTTGAAAGTTTATGGTAAATCCCAAGTTTTGTAACAAGCAAACAGTAAACCGAAGGTCCTGAAGCAGAACCTCTGGGGACAAAGCCTGGATGAGCAGGTCATCTAGACAGAGAAAGATCTGAATTCCTCCAAACCTGCAAAAGGCAATGACTGGAGTGAGGCATTTGGTGAATAACCTTGGGGCAGTAGAGAGGCCAAAGGGTACATCAGAGAACTGAAATTTTAAGGAAGAAACAGATATCAAAAAACTTCCTGAAAAAGGGGATGATGGAGATGGGCAAGTAGGCATTCTTGAGGTCTAGAGATGAAGAGGGAACAAGGTTTGAAGGGAGGACATCCAAAAGGAGGGGACCTTTAGAAAGGGATTGTGCTAAGAAAGATCCAGAATGGGTCTCCAGGTGCCTTCCTTCCTGAGGACCAGGAACACCCTTCCCTTCCTAGGTAGGTGACACAACTTGAATGATGCCTCGAGCCAGAAGAGCCTGAAGCATCTCTGGAAATAAAGGAAGCTATTTCTGTGGAGGTTGATGAATACTCAGAAAGGGGAAAGGGATTTCTACACAATGAAATATCCCTGGTGAATGATGGACAAAACACACGAGTCTTGAGTGACCCTTTACCAATAAGGAAGGGACAGGGAAAGATGAAGGGACAAGGGAACCTAGCCAAGGGAAAGAGGAAGCAAACTGTCAGAACCTGGTTTGTCCTGAAAAGGAGGCTTCTGAGAAGTTGGAATCTGAATAGACACTGCTGAAGGTACATGGCTAAATCCCTTTTTACCTTTGGGTGTAGGGCAAGACCATCTACGAACAAAAGCAGATTTGGAGGAATAATTCCTCTGAAACTTAGGGTTAGGAGAAACAAATATGTATGTTTCAATTCCTGCAAGACCTTGCCTTTATCCTGAAGGGACTTAAGTTCAGCAGCAGCAGAGCCATAAAGGTGTTATTATCAAGAGGAACATCCAATAATTTAGCTTTAATGTCATAAGGTAAAGGCTGAAGATGACACCAAGAGTAATGCCTCAAAAGAGAACCAAATGCAGCAGCCCTAGAAGGAGCATCAGCAGCATCACAACTACACTTAATGGAGTATCAAGTCACTTGACAGGTAGAGAACAATGAAAGGACCAAGGCCTTCTCTTCAGAATCAAGAAGGTCAAAAATTATCTGAGAATCTTGAGAAAGAAGGATTAAAACATAGCTAGTCATATGTGTCTAGTGATTGATAGCCCTAAAAGCCAGGGAGGCAGCAGTATAAACAATTTTGCCTAGACATTCCATGGCACTACCGCCTTTATCTGAAGGAAGTAGTTTAGCAGAAGGAAAAAGCTCTTAGAAGGTTTGGCAGTAGAAAAAGATACTACAGAAGGATCAGCAGAAGAGCATTTATACAGAAATTTACAATCATCTGGCACCTTGTAAAATCTGTCAGGTTGCTTGGGGGTTGGAGGCTGAGAATTAGGGACAACAGAGGCCACTGAAAACGTATCTAAGTGGGCAGCTTCCTTCTGGAGGAGTTCATAACACCTTTTCTGAATATCAGAAACCTGAGAACAATCCCACCTGAAATATTCCTAGTGTCCCCAAAATAGATTTCTTCTAAGGGAGAATCTGGACTAAAATAACCCTCTTTGGCAGACTCATAATCCAAAGGAGAAAAGATTTGAGAAGAGCATGACAGACTCTTCCCCAGAATCCAAATCCTCATCAGAGGACTCTTGTTCCCTGTTCCTCTTAAGAGGAGTAGATGACCAGAGAGTAGCAAGCATACAGACTCCTTGAGGAGGCTTCAAGGCCATCAAAGCATTAAACAATCACCCGAGTAAAATCCTGCCATTCACATTGAGCATCTTTAACAGCAGGGGAAATATGCTTGTTTTTCTTCATTTGAGGGACATATGTACAAAAAAACCTTAGGATGTTCAGACCTCTGCCTACACTCTATCAAAATAGTAGAAATCTCCCCCCAAACTAGAAACTGCAGAGTCCCTTTCGGTCCCTCAGATATGAGCTAAGTTTCCCTCTCTACATCTGGAACAGACATTTGTAAAGCCTCCTAGGACATGCAAGAAACTGGATCCATGCCAGCCTCTGACAGGGTCTGGGAAGAGGAATCTGAAGCAATAACCAGATGGTCTCCGGGCTTTCACCAGCCTTGACAGAGAGGTCTGGGGGGGGGGGGCTGGAAAGCAGCCAAATCATACCTCAGTTTTTGTTTGGCCTTTTTCTTAGCAGGTGGCTGATACTTGGGATGGAAACTCCATCACAGCATCTTTCACCAACAACTTCAGACCTTGGTTTTCTAGATAAACAGACAAGGAGGAGTGACAACTTTGTAGGGTCTTTGGAACAAATGCTTGGCAGACTATGTATGGTTGTGGGAAGCACAGAGAAAAACAAAAATAAAAGTTAAGAAACCCCACCAAAAGTAGTACTTATCTGAAACATGTCTCGGTAACCAGCACAGAAGAGCATTCAGACTGACGTTCAAAGGTGGTGCTCACACTGGCAGCAAAGAAGTTCTGTGGTATGCAAGTCTGCTCCTCACCTTTATGCCCTACACCTTGTGCAGGAAGTATACGTATGATATACAACATCTATAAGTTGGCAAGGCTTTGGTATACTGGCTGGATATTCAGCTAGCCTTGACAGAAGATCCCTTACATCAGGAATACTGTGATAGTGATATGGAAGGACATGCATCTCATCTCTATATATATTACAATCCGTGCACTTTTACACCCCATCTCAACAGTCCAAGATTACAGCACACTGACTGGAACATGCTTTTGTCCAGCTAGTCTTCTCTTTTTGCATTGTAATGCATACATTTCTTAATATTAAATAAGAAAAAAGTACTTGTTTACTTCTAATAGATGCACTGTTCATGATATACTGTAACTTAGTGCATGGTGATTTGAAGAGGGAAAGATTAAGTTGCTGATGGCCTAGATGGTAAAGATGAGAAAGATTTTTAAAGTCATTTGCATATGTTTGCAGTGTTGCTATTAGTAGACATTGCAGTGGAAGTGTGGCCTGTGAAGGATTTTATTTCTTTCCAAAAACGTCTGGGTGATCTGGTAGCTCTTGCTTTTCTCTTAAAAACAGAGATTTAGCAGTGTTGTATGAAATTCTGGCTCATTTGCTGAGGGACAAAAAAGTATGATGAATTGGTTCATTTTGGGAGTTCTATTTCCACCTTGCCCAGACATTACCTATTTGTTTAATTATATCTCTGACTTCACTTGTTATCTCAGGGACATTTATTAACCCCTAGTCTTTTGCAAGTGACAGGCAATAAAGAATTTTGAAATTGCTGAGCCTATTGATGAAGAAAGATAAGGCATCTCCTGGATCTTGGATGAGGGATATGGAAGATTGCTCAGTTTGTGGCCTAGAAGGCTTAGCTTTTGCTTGGGGAATGGCTGGACAGTATTCAAATGAGGTAAAAGTTTTTTTATAGTTTGGAAGGACCTGAAGGATACATTAGGGCAGAGGTCACTGAGACCACTGGGCAAGATGCTGCTACCAATGCAGTCATTACCTACTGAAAAGATTACAAGGTTTAATATAGTATGATTTATTGTTTTTGACATTATATCTGGTTAATAAATAAAATATATTTTATATTTTAGGCATAAAATTTGACCTGTTAGTAACAGCCTGCATTTAATTGCTGGAACCTGTGTTCTGAGAGACTGCCTTCCAGACTATCTGCAAATATGCAGAGCTGAGTATATATTTTTGGTTATAGAGTTTGTTAATTGTTGCTTAGATCTCTGTTGAAACTGTTGTCTCCGTGTTCTGTGAGACTGCTTTCCAATCTATCTGCAAATATACAGAGCCGAGTATATTTTTTTGGTTTTAGAGTTTGTACTGTTAGTTATTGCTTAGATCTCTGTTGAAAATGTTTTATCCCACCCACCCTCACTATTTCTGGCTTGTAGTAAATTTGGTGGCTTTTGCAGTTGCCCACCCCACTGTAGATTTGATCTGGGACACTCCCCCACTCCCAGCTCTTTACCACATTCTACCTAATAAACTCTTTCTGCGCTTGCTTTTAGTCTTAATTTAACTGCATTTTTAAACTGTGTTTGGTCTAATATTGCTACATACTCAAGTGTGCTAGCTTGTACTGCATGCAAATTCTTTTTACTACTGTTTTTGCTACTCTTCTGTAAAAATAAATAAATAAATGTAAGCCTGTTTCCTACCTTTCCTGTAACTAGTGTTGCAGATACAGATTTGCTGTATCCAGGACTGTATGTAAGCTTCAGAGCCCCCCAAGCATTTCTGTATTGGAGGGAAGCCTTCTAGCTTATCAGTAGGAGTGGTAAGCACTAGGTACACCTGTCTACCACATAAGGAGGGGTTCTGGCCCACACATTGTAGTTATTGGCTGTTTGGGCAATCTCTTCCATCTCTCTCAACTTTCTGATCTGAAAGCCTGCATTTGCACTTGTTTCTGTCCTGTAACTAGTCTAGTGCAGATACATATTCTTAGTTTTAGCAGTTAAATTTGCTTATTCATGCTCAGCACTTGTTCAGAACTTGTAAGCACTAAATAAGCTACTAATTACTATAGCACTCAATCTTCCTCATAGGTTGGTACTAGGCTATCGGCCCTAGGGCCTATAGAAGCCTAGCCATAACAATTCCCTGGCTATATCTTCCCACACTATTTACTTCCCTGGACCCCTGTATAGCAGGGCGACTGATGTGATCCCTGGGGTGAATTTCCTCCCTCTCATCCAATCATCAAGGTTCCTTTTGAAGAAGGCCAATGAGGTGCTCTGCTTGACATGTATGTGCAGTCTATGGGTCAGGAACCTATCCCTCCAGCATGTTTTATTTATTGTGATGACAAAGTTTAGATCCCTGGAACGTGTGGCTCTGAGGGAATGGGATTTCTTTAAGTGTAGCATGTCCAGCAGCTCTGGGCTTGACATGGCCTTGTATGTTAAGCAGAGATCGCCCCTGACTAGACGATATGTGACCGATTATAGCTGGAGTTTTTTAAGGCTGTCAGCATAGAGCATCTGCTTTAGGCCTGTGATTCTTTTAGTGGCCTTTCCAGTTGTTGCAGATGTCTTGAGATGTACATACCAAATGGGGCGTTGTATTCTATAATGGGTCTAATGAGCGACGAGTACAGAGGGACAATGACCTTCTTTTTTCTGGATGAAAAGCCCTTAGTGATGAGGTGTGCCACATAGAAGGATTTCCTGACTGTTGTGGCGATGTGGTTATTGAAGGTGAGACCACTGTCCACCTGTGTCCCTAAGTCTCTTATCACACTTTTGGTGTTTAGTGTACTGCCACCTATGAGGTAATTCACAGGTACATGTTTTTTCCCAAAGGGGATAACTATACATTTACTGGCATTGAGCTTGAGCCCATGGCTCTGGCACCAAGCATCTGTTTCTGTAAGGCCCTTTTGTAGAGTATCAACATCATTTGGGAATTCAATAATGGCTCCCAGTTTGCAGTCATCTGCGAACTTTGTTAGCCAGAGTCCCTTAGTGTTGGTCTGTACTTCAGAGAAGTAGATGCCAAACAAGAGAGGTCCCAGGACTGAACCCTGAGGTACTCCACTTGTCTGGAGCTGAATTTGGAGTCAGCTACTTTTACAGTGTGGGTTCTGTCAGTAAGCCAGTTGGCAACCCATTGAATGACATAGGGATTAATGCCCAGCTTAGTAAGTTTATCTATGATTCCAGAGTGGGGGATGGTGTCAAAGGCCTTGGCAAGGTCCAGATAGGCTGTGTGGACTTGCCTTACCCTCGTCCATGGCTCTGGAGACTGATTCGAAGTAAGTAAGTCAGGTTCAGGAGAAAAGGTCGGCCCTTCAAGCATGCAAACTGGGTGGGGTCCAGTGTTTTAAGGTTGCCAATGTCTTTGTTTATAAGTTCCATGATAATTCGTTACATAACCTTGCAGATTAGGCTTGTCAGACTGATGGGGCGGTAGTTCCCGGGATCCAAGGTGGATCCCCCTTGGATCCCCCCTTGTGGAGTGGGATAACTGTAGCTGTGCGCCACTCAGTGGGCATGAAGCCTGAGGTGAGGGTATGATTAAACATGACACTTAGGTGAGGTGCCAGTTCATTTTGTAGTTCATGTAGTACACAGCCCAGGATGTCATCTGGTCCCATGGATGCTGTATTCTTAGCTTTGGAGAGTGTGTTTTTTACCTGTGTGGCTGTTATTACCAGAATTTGGCAATCTTCCGGTATTGAGATGGGCCATTTAGGGAGTGAAGTTGACACTGAATCGATCCTTCCAGGATATTGGCAATATCCTTGGGATCAGTATATTTAATTCCATTCTGTTGTAGCTCAGAGCAGATCTGAGCATTGCCATTAAGATTCTTGACATAGTTATAGAATGCTTTGTGGTTGTCTTTGGCATCTTTGGCAATTTTATTTTCGTAACTAGCTTTGGAGGATTTTATGAGGGATCTCAGGTTCTTACTGAGGCTGGTAAGGGAGTTTTTTGCACCCTGGGATTTTCCTCTTTTCTGCAACAGTTTCTTCCTTTTGTTGTAAAGTTTTTTTTATGGCGGGGACCACCAGATTGGCTTCATTTTTTTGGAGGAGAGCATCTTGGTTCTATTTGGGATGGCACGATTCATGCATGAGTGGATGTGCTCGTACAGTGCCTTAGTGTAGGACTCAGCAGTCGAACTTTCAGTTCCCGTCTGCATCGGTGTCATGAGGTTTGTAACTTCTGACTTGAGTAGCACGAAGTTGGCTTTGGAGAAGTTTTTTATGGAGGTTTACTTACTGGGGGGTGGGGGTGGGATGTGGATGTTAATGAGTGATTAGCTTATGGTCTGCTCTGACCAACGAGGGGGTGACCATAGGTGTGGAGCATCGAATTCCATGTTGGTAATGACCAGGCCTAGGATATTGGAGCCCCTGGTAGACTATGGATTAGTTGATCCAGGGCGTTGGAATTTATGAATTCCAAGAACCGCTGGGCGAAGGTGTTGATACACGAGTAGCTTTCCAAGTTAATGGCAGGACAGTTAAAATCACCCAGTATTAGGGAGTTTGGTTGTATATTAATATTTTCCAGTATGTTTAGGAAGGTGTAGTGAGAATCTTGGGGCATGGTGGGGGATCTGTAGCAAGCTACAATTTGGATTGCAGTCTTACCTAGTGTTAGTTGCACCTGGAGAATTTCAGATGCATGGTGTTGGGCAACTAACCTGGTGCTGTGAATATCCTTGGTGAATATGGACACTCCTCCACCTTTAGTGTTTCGATCCTGGTTTGGTGGACTAAAAGTGTGGTAAGAGTTGTAGCCTGGTATTGCAAGGGTGCTCTCTGGAGCCTTGAACCAGGTCTCAGTTACTGCACAGATAGCGATGTTCTCCATTTTTATGAGTGCCTCAAGAGAGTGCATTTTGAGGTTTAGACTTCTAGCATTGAGTTACATTACCTTCAGATTTTGCATGCTTGTATCTGTTACAGTGGTGGTTTTGTCCTTTGAACTTTGCCTAAAAAAGGCACTATAGGGGTGGCAAGAGACTTTGCCAGTAACCTGAATCCCAGGGGCGACAGGTGCAGACCATCTCTGGCAAAGCATCGTGGTCTGTTGATCATGTCATCCCAGGCAGACAGATACTGGATCCCCTTTGAATGACACGAGAAGCTTAGCCAATTGTTGAAGTCAATCATTTTGTCCTTATATTGTGGTATCACTCTGGGCAAAGGCAGGATGCTACTCAGGGCTAGGGTCATACCTGCCTGGGCCACATGATCCGAGAGCTCTTCCATGTCTCTTTTCATGTAATCCAGGAAGGTACGTCTCAAGTCATTCACTCCAACATGGACAAAGACAGAGTCATATTTGTACTTGTGGAGTGACTTGAGTGCACGAGTTATGTGTTACCTAGAGGAAAACAGTTCTTGTACTTACTTTTCTCACTTGCTTACAGAAAAACAGCTCTTTTACTCACTTTCCTCACTTATCTAAAGGAAAATAATTTTTTATTCAGGCAAGTCCAAGGGTCAGCTTCCAGTGTTCTCTCCTGTCTATCTGATGAATCTGGGCATCTTGAGGCAATGTAGAAACTGCCTCATATACACAGACAACCCTCTCCTCCTACCACCCTGTGAGAGATGCACTTATCTAGCCAAACTGGAGGTAAAGCTCTCTCCAACCAAGACTGAACTTGACAGTCATGAGGAGAAGGTAAACATTTGCACCACACCACACTCATCACATAGCCTCACTAAATCTACACCACCAAAATCCACACATAGTAACAAACATTCATGGAGGCTCTCAATAATAATCTGTCTAAGCAACAGAAACCTCCAAATCAGAAACGCAAGCAACCTCCATCCCCCAACACAACCCAAAGGACACACAGACCACAGACTCAGTGTGCCATTTAACCACAGCCAATAAGGCAAAACAACGTATCCAACACACTAGTCTTAGGTGACTCTATAGTCAGGCACACTGTTGTCCCACTCACCAGGCTAAACAAGGAGAAGGTTACTGTCAGCTGCCTGTCGGGTGCCAGGATCCACCACATAACCCACGCACTCAGGTCACTCCACAACAAGTACAAATATGACTCTGTCATTGTCCATGTTAGTGTGAATGACCGGAGACGTACCTCCCTGGACTACATGAAATGAGACATGGAAGAGCTCTCCGATCTTGTAGCCAAGGCAGGTATGACCCTAGCCCTGAGGAGCATTCTGCCATTGCCCCCAAATGATACCGCAGTACAAGGACAAAATGATTGACTTCAACAATTGGCTAAGCTTCTGGTGTCAGTCTAAGGGGATCCAGTATCTGTCTGCTTGGGATGACATGGTCGACAGACCACGATGCTTTGCCACAGATGGGCTACACCTGCCGCCCCTGGGATTCCGGATACTGGCTAAAGCTCTTGCTGCCCCTATAGTGCCTTTTTTAGGCAAGGTTCAAATGACAAATTCACCACCATAACAGGAACAGGCAAGCAAAAACTGAGGGTAATGCTACTCAATGCTAGAAGTCTAAATCTCAAAATGCACTCACTCGAGGGACTCCTTAAAATGGAGAACATTGATATCTATGCAGTGACTGAGACCTGGTTCAAGGCTCCAGAGAGCACCCCTGCACTACCAACTATAACTCATACCACACTTTTTGGTGATGTAACCTGGATTGAAACACCAAAGGCGGAGGTGTGTCCATATCTGTTAAGGATATCCACACCTCCAGGCTAGTTGCTCAGCATAATGCATCCAAGGTTATCCAAGTGCAACTAACTCTGAGCAAAATAGCAATCCAAATTGTAGCTTGCTAGAGATCCCCCACCATGCCCCAGGATTCCCACTCCTCTTTTCTTGATGTACTGGAAAATATTAGGGTTCAACCAAACACCCTAATAATGGGTGACTTCAACGACCCCACCATTAACTGGGAAAACTACTTGTGTACTAACTCCTTAGCTCAACGCTTTCTGGAATTCATAAACTCCAATGCCCTGGATCAACTTATCCACACCCCCACCAGGGGCAACAATATCCTAGGCCTAGTCATCACCAACATGAGAGACCGGTGTTCCACACATGAAGTCAATTCCTCATTGGTCCGATCCAACCATAAACTAATCACCCTTGACATTCACATCCCGCCCCCACCCCCCATTAAGGAAACCACGGTAAAAAATTTCTCCGAAGCCAACTTCATGTTTCTTAAGACAGAAGTGGTGAACTTCATAACACTCATGCAGATGGACAATACAGTTACAACTGCTGAATTCTACACAAATGCACTCTATAAAGCACTTACATGAGTGCATGGATCATGCTATCCCAAACAGAACCAAGACGCTATCCTCCAAAAAAAGGAAGCCAATCTGGTGGTCCCCTGCTATAAACAAACTGTACAACAGAATGAAGAAACTGTTGCAAAAGAGAGTAAAATCCCATGAGTGGAGGAGCTCCCTGGTCAGCCTCAGTAAGAAGCTGAGATCCCTTATAAGATCCTCCAAAGTTAGCTATGAAAACAAAATCGCTACTAATTCTAAGGACAACCACAAAACATTCTATAGCTATGTCAAGAATCTCGATGGCAACACCCAGATCTGCTCTAAGTTACAGCACAAAGGCATGAAAATTACAGAACCAACTGATATTGTCAACATCCTGGCAGATAGGTTCAGTGCTAACTTTACCCCCCCCCCCCCCCCAATGCTCTAAAGGCCCATATCTATACAGGAAGAATGCAGAGTCCCTGTAATCACAACTACACAGGTAAAAGCTACACAGCATCCATGGGACCAGACAACATCCCAGGCTGCATTTTACACAAACTTCAGAACAAACTGGCTCCCCACTTAAGCACCATGTTCAATAATAGCCTCGCATCAGGCTTTGTGCCCACTGAATGGCACACAGCAACAGTTATCCCACTCCGCAAAGTGGGAGCCACCACTGATCCGGGGGACTAATGAACTATTAGCCTGATGAGCCTGGTCTGCAAGGCCATGGAATGTATCATCATGGAACTCTTAAACAAAGACACTGGTAACCTCCAAACTCTGGATCCCACCCAGTTCGGGTTTGTGAAACGCAGATCATGCCTCCTGAACCTGATCGACTTCTTTGAAGCAGTCACCAAAGGCGTAGATGAGGGTAAGGTGGTTCACACAGCATATCGTGACCTCGCCAAGGCTTTTGACACCATCCCCCATTCTGGAATCATAGCTAAACTCACTAAACTAGGTATAAATCCCTATGTCACAAGATGGGTTGCCAACTGGTTCACTGACAGAACCCACACTGTAAAAGTTGCAGACTCCAAATCTGACCTCAAAGCAGTGACAAGTGGAGTACCACAGGGTTCTGTCCTGGGACCTCTCCTGTTTGGTATCTACTTCTCTGAAGTACAGGCTAAGACAGAAGGCCTCTGGCTAACAAAGTTTGCAGATGACTGCAAACTAGGAGCCATAGTCAAGTCCCTAAATGATGTGGACATCCTACAGAAGGGCCTCACTAAGACAGATGCCTAGTGTCAGAGCCATAGCCTCAAGATCAATGCCAAAATGTGCAGTGTCATCCCCTTTGGTAAAAACTCTGTACCCATGAACTACCACATAGGCAGCAATCTACTTAACACTGAATGTGTGATAAGAGACTTTGGGACCCAGGTGGACAGTAGTCTGTGCTTTGATAGTCACATCGCCACAGTAGTCAGGAAGTCCCTCTATGTGGCACACCTCATCATACAAGGGTTCTCATCCAGGAAAAAAAGAGGTCACTGTTCCCCTCTACTCGACACTCATTAGACCCATTATAGAGTACAACGCCCCTTTTGGAATGTACCTCACAAGACATCTGCAGCAGCTGGAAAGGCCACAGAAGTACCTCACAAAGAGGATTACTGGCCTCAAACAAATGCCCTACACTGACGACCTCAAAAAACTCCAGCTTTACTCCGCAGCATATCGCCTACTCCGAGGTGATCTCTGCCCAAGATATAAAGCTATGTCAAACCCAGAGCTGTTGGACATGCTACACCTAAAGAAATCCCAATCCCTCCATGCTACACGCTCTAAGGACCTAAACCTTGTCACCACAATAAACAGGACATGCTGGAGGGACAGATTCCTGTCCTAGAGACTTCCCATACTCTGGAACAGGCTACCCATCTATGTCA
>NC_056749.1:628642374-628702374 GCF_019279795.1 Protopterus annectens
TGTTATTTATATTTACAGGCATAACTAACCATAAATATATGACGTTTAAATGGCATACACTTGATCACGCAAATACATCATAATATAAAACAATTATCAGTATGAAAAATATTACCATGAATACTTTTGCCAAAGTATAGCTTAATATTGCCATCTAGTGACTGAATGGAACATTTTGATAAAAGACCTAAAGAATAAGCAGATGATGGCAAAAATGTGTATAAACCAAATAGCTAATGACAAAATGAATCATTGGATCCATATAGAAATAATAACCATATTTATGCCATCCATAAAATTCATTGCAAGTCCATTTATCATGTAAAATTGTGTATTGTGCTGTTTAATGAAACCGTTATCAATGCCAATAAATGAAACAGTAGCAGTGCTGTGACACTCAAAGTACATTTGTTATTTTTTGTACCTAATGTCACTTGGGTGTTCCCTCATATGTAAATGTAATGATCTACAGATCTGGACCCCATAAAATTCCCCACAGTGGCAGGTACCTTAATAGATAACATGTGTAGTAAGTCCGCAAATTTAGAAACATCCATGGCTGTTAACAGTTGAGAAACTTAGTATGAACAGAGTTGATGCACACATTGCAAAAATACAGTAATTACTTGAAAATCCACTGGAATGTCCTATAGTCTCTTTCATTGGGTCCTTGACTGAACCTGTTTCAATTTATTTGGCATGTTTAAACTAGTCAGTAAAAGTGTTGCATCTAGAATACAAGATACTACACAATTCTTACAGTCCGTGGTTTATTTACTGGTACCCGGCTCATCATCCTTATGTTGGATATCACCTCTCTCTAAACCTGTATAAAAATGATCTTGGCATTGAAGCATTAAATACTGTCCAGAAAGGGCCTGACATCTGTTCTTTTGAATATAATTTTTTTTTTTTTTTAGTTGAGCTCATTGAATTGGCCTTAACGAGAAATATTTTGTACTTTTGTAGGGAATATTATTTCCATTTTTGAGGTACAACTATGAGGGATTCTTTTGTTCCCATATATGCAGATTTGTTCATGGGATATTTCAAACAAATATACATACATATAATACATTTCTTCCATATCTAATCTTTTAGACTTGTTACTTTAACATTTGTGTAATTGTTTCTCTCAGTGTAAAGAAGTATTGCAAGCATTTTTGTTTAATATTAATCACACTAGATTTGATATTCGCTTTACACTGCATGTGGAGTTATTTAGCATAGATATTTTAGAAGTAAATATTAACAAACATTATAGATTACTCTGTTTAGACTTATCTCTACCAAAAAAAAAAAAAATCTCTAAAAATTCTTTACCAGCTGCCCACCCACTTTACATGAGAAAGAATATCCTCAAATCACAATTTTTGTGTATTAGACATATTTGTTTCTCTGAGCAGGATTATCAGAATATGTTCAAGGATTTATCATACTCTTGCACTTACTGGTATAACATGGTTATGTTTGAAAAATAACATGAAGCAAGTTGATATGATTCCCAGGGAGAATCCTTTGCAATGCTAGCAGAAGGTAGATAATCCTTCATTTTATGAGTTTAGGTTTATCACTACTTTGGCAATACTCGCCAGTTAAAGGTTGTAATTCTGTCATTTTGGCACACTTTACATATTTTTTTGTATTTTATTCTGTCGTGAGATTTACATATCATAAAGGGAGAAATTTGCGTAAACACTGAAATCCCAATTATACCATACTGGGTCTACTTAAGCTTGAAAGGCCAGATTATGGAAAGTTATTTTCGTGAGACAGCATTGAAACTTTGATTTCCTGAACGCAAAAGTTTTACCAGGGTAGGTAAACACTTGCCCAACATGCGATCCTGGAGTTGGTATATATAGTTAGGAGGGGTGTGGGGGACACAGCCCCCCACCTAGGTGGGTTTTACATACTGAGGTGTGTTTCTGTGCAGTTATGGGCAGGTGTTTACTTACCCTGGTTAAAACTTTCGCATTTGGGAAATCAAGGTTTCGATATTGTCGTCTTGCAAAAATCACGTTCGGTAATCTGACCTTTAAAGCTTTCAAAGTAGGTATACCATACTAGATCAGTCTGTGGTCAACTCTCCCATTGGATATTTCCCCTGTAGGAATTGCTGTGGGTGCATTAACTTAGTTCTGATGGAGTTTTACTTCTGCTAACAGCCATGGATATTTCCACATTTGCTTATTTCATGTGCCATGGCTTGGGTCAAGTATTAAGCTTTTTGCCACTGTGGGACTTTTTATGTTGGTCAATCCTGTAGGCCCTTGCGGTTATGTATCGGGGAACACCTAACTGATATTCTGTTTCAAAAAATTAACAAATGCACTTTATAGGCATATCCAGTCTCACAGCCCTGTTATTTTATTTTTTTTTTCATTTATTTGCATTGGTCAGTGCTTTGTTAAACAGTACAGTTCACATTTTTACATGATAAATTGAATTACAAGTGAGTTTATAGATGGTAAAAACAAGGACTTTCTTTCCTTCTAGAATCATTGTTTTCTTCTGAAGTATTTTTATTAGCAGCTATTTGGCTATACACCTTTTTTGCCATCTTTTGCTTATTTTTTATCTTTTATCAAGTTCTATTTCATTCAGTCACTAGATAATAGTATTGCGCTGTTTTAAGTCAGTCATTAGATAGTAGTGTTCTACATACAGTATATTCTGATATGCACACACAAATTTAAAGCACATTTCTTGAAATTTTCATATTGCTAATTTTATTTAGATTGTGATGTATTTGCTTGATCACGTGTATGCCATTTTAAATTGATATGTTTGTAGTTTGTTATACCAATGTATATGTCCTAATGTATTTATGTATTGCTCTTGACAACAATGTTGTGTCTTTTATCGCATGACTACTTTAGTGACACCTGATATGCAGTTTATAAAGGTGGATATTGGGGTTTATGTTTAGGTTAATGATGCTGATTGGATTCAGCAAAACTGCTCTTCTGTTTTCTTGGGATCTAGTAAAAATGTGCTAGTCACCACCCATTCGTGTGCTGATTTGTTTTGGTGGTATTGCAGATATACCACTTATATTGGGTTGTATGACTTGTAAGACGTTTAACACTGTGAAAAGACTTCACGGTGTGAATGTTATGAATGGATTAGAAAATGTTCAGTGTGATTTATTTAGAGCTCAGAGTTTTATTATTAACGTGTTGTTTAACAGAAGTTTGTCATATTCATATGCATTTCTGATATAATTTGAGTAAGAGGTAAACTGTATGGAACAATTGGGTGTGAGTCAGAAATGGGTAGCGCTTAGTGTGTGTCAGCAGCATGGGTCCTATAGTGAAGCTATGCAGTGATTTCTGAGGTCCTGTCCAGATACTGAGGTCCGTGTTCTCTTGCAAGGTCAAGTACCCCTACCATAAGTCACTCTTGTCTAAGCATCCTCCACCTCTTCTTGCTGCCTTCAAGACAGTGATGCCTCTTTAAAGCTTGAGCCATTAGGGGAGAGTTTTACACTACTACTTGGTCAGTTAAGTACTTCTTTTTTTTATTTTACCAGAAAGGATTAGTTTAGACAGAACATACTGTTACTACTAGAAAGATGTACTAGTATTCATTGTTCTATTGATCTTCTCTAACTTTTTCACCTCCATTTCCAGGCGGTTGGTCTTAACCTGTCTGTTTGTACCTGTTACCTTCATGTTTAGTTATGATTAGCTGGTTGGCTCATGCTGTCAATTTCAGATTTACTATGTGTGCCCATTTGTTTATCATGGAGGAGTAACCAGAACAGTGTTTCCATAAATGGTCAGAGTTGTTGGCACAAAATCCCACCACAAGACTCTCATGAATTGTGCTTTATGTTTTTAGAGTATATACAAAAATTTTAGTGCCAGGACTCTTGCACACTGGTGAAGCAAGTTAGTGATGAGAATTCTGCTACCCGATTCGGCTGTGATGGTGTGTGCCTCAGCACAGGAGCAGGAGCCTGTAACATAGAAGAGAAAGGACAAGAGGAAAGTGAAGAAAAGCAATCAGACTGTTTTGGAGAAGCCTGCTCCTCCTAAAATACCTAGGGTTTCTTTCACTTCTCCCAGCCAGGAATGATGTCCAGTCATTTCACTCACCAACTCCATTACACCTACTCTGCAGGAATTTTTCAGAAGCAGAAATTTTGCACTGAGAAGAGGGGTGGACAGTTCCTTCTCCAAGGAGGAGTTGTCTAGATTTGTGCATAACAGGACTCCTTCAGCTACTTTTGTGATCTGAAGTAGTTACTTCATTTGATCTGCAACCTGTGGGTAGTCGGATCCGACCTCTGATCCGAACCGGCAGCTTTCCAAGCTCAAGATCCAAGCTCCTAGCTCCTCCCCCTACCCATAATCCCTTGCTACCCACCACATTACCTCAGATTGTTTTTTGCCATGGCTAAAGACAGTTGCTTCTTAGTGAAGAGCTCCTGGCCTGGTGAGATTGTTCCATTTATAGACTTTTTTCTTGTCAAAATTGTGTGTGTGTTTTAAAATCCCTTTAAAACCCTTTTTAAAAAAAAAAAAAAAAAAAAAAAAACTAACTTTCTTCCCTTAGTTTAACTTTATCTCTCCCCCTCCCCCCTAGTGTTTGGGTGTGTGTGTGTGAGAGAACTTATGGCTGAAGCTAAGGCCATATTTTCAAAATGTACTGAGTGTGGCTACAAGCTTTCCCCAGCTGATGGCCACACTCAGTGCGTTTTGTGCCTCGGGGCGGCTCATCTGTCGGAGGCCTGCCAGATATGTGCGGCCTTCAACCCTCGGGCACTCAGGGACAGGAAGAACAAGCTGATCCTGGCGGAAAACTCCCCCAGGAATCTGCTTCTTCTTCCTCTCCTAGCCGGGTTCAAGCTACTCCTGTAGCTTCTGCGCTGGCTACTCCCTTAGCTGTACCCGGGACTCAACCTCCCTTACCGGGTACCAGCTCGGTGGAGTCTAGTGCTTCTTCCCACAGGGAGAAGAAGAAGCACAAAGACAGAGAGGGTCACAGTTCTAAAAGGCGGGCCGAGTCTCATCCCTCGGCTCCGCCTGAAAAAATTCTAAAGTCCCCAGTGAGGGTCTCCGGATCCTCATCCTCTCGGCTCCGTTCACCTTCCTTTTCTCCGGAGCCGGAGGAGGAGGATAGGTCTCCATCGAGGTCTTCGAGGCGCCCCTCCCGGCCTGCCTCGACTGCCTCTTCACAGTCTACAAGAAACATCTCCGAAGCAGACATGGATCGGATGATGCGAAGATTTTTACAGACCCAGATGCAGATGGGGATGCTCTTGCCTCCCCCCCCCCTTTGGGAGGGAGTGCAGCCCCCATTTTTGCCCCGATCGCTTCTTCTCCGACCTGTTTTCGGGTCTTGGAGTTATCGGATCCAGGCCCTTTCGGATCCAGGGATACGTCGGCGCCGATAGCGATTGTGTCTTCGACGCAGACTATACCTTCGAGCTTGTCGGATCCGAGCTCTCGGGGGCGAGGGTTGAGCATCGGATCCGAGTGGGTGGTTGTGTCTTCGGCGCCGATTGGGTCGGAGCACACCACTACCTCGGGTCCAATTGGTTCGGCTCTGACCCCGATCCTATCCTCGGAGCCGAGGAGGTTACTTTCTCAGGCTGGAGACAGTGAATCTCCCTCTGCTTTTGAGGTAGTGGAGAGGTTACTGTCGAGGTCATCCAGGTCCCTGACCGGGCCTTCGGATCAATCCGTACCCCCACTGTATCAGGGTCTGTCTTCGATCATCCGTCCATCTGGACAGCCTGCCCAAAGCCTCCAGTTGGTTCCTATGGAGGAACACCACCCTGTGGACGAGCCCTCTTCGGACAGTCCCGCCGAAGATGAGCCTCGGAAGCATAAGTGCAAAAGGAGGCACCTGGACTCCCCCGAGTCCATTACATCATGGAAATGTTGCGTATAAGAGGGGGGTGGTCTGCCCAAAAGCCCTCCCTGGATGAGTCCGTTTTTCTGGAGGCCTTTGAGGCAGGCCCATCTACCTCCTGGGTGTCCCCCCCAGCCGACCCTTTGGTGGATTTAATTACCACCAGGGCTTGGAAGGAGCCTGACACTGTGGAGCCTATCCCTAGACGCCCAGACAAGGTCCTCAGCCCTCCCTCTGATAGACCTTCTTGGTCCAAAGGCGCGCCGGTTGATGCTATGTTGGTGGCGGTGGCCACTAAGAAAGAACTTGCCCAAGAAAGTTCTTCGGTCCATCCGCTGGACAAGGAGTCCCGGTCATTGGACCGTATTGGGAAGCGGATGTTTGCTTCAGTGACCTTTGCCATAAGGTCGCTGAACTACATGGCACACACCATTAGGCTACAGCGTGACTTAATTAAGGAATACGCTGCAGCCCCTCCGGAGTCCATGTCGGTCCCAGACAAAAAGGTTTTTGAGACTCGAATGGCCACTCTAAAGTCCATATCAAATACATCTATGCGGCTGCTTTCCCATGCCACGGAAGGAGCTGCTAGAGCTAGCGGAGCTGGAGTGGTCTTGCGACATCACTCCTGGCTCCGCCTTTGCGACTTCACGGAACCCTTTAAGGCGTCCTTCGCGAACGCCCCTTATGACGGTTCGGCCTTATTTGGCTCAATAGTTCGCGACACGCTAGTCCAAAGCGAAAAGGATGGAAAGACGCTGTCGGCCATCGGAGTCCACTTCTCTAGCCCCCAAAGATCCTTCTCCAGGAATCAGAGGGGCAAAAGAAACTGTGGTTCCGTAAATCTCAGCAATCCCGTCCTGCTGCGGACAACTTGTCCTCTAGAGGCAGAGGAGGACAAGGTGGACGCCGGCCCAGAGGCAGAGGGGGGCCGCGTAATTTCGGGTCTAGAGAACCTTTCTCGGACAGACCCGCGCAACAGCCCTGAGGGCTTGCCCGACTGTCCCTCTCTGGAGGCAGTCGGGGGGTGATTATCGGAGCACCTGTCAAGCTGGGAGTCCATTACAAAAGATCGATGGGTGCTCTGGATTATATCCAGAGGTTACACGTTATGGTGAGTACATAACTTCTTTTTTTCTTACAAGGCTGCTCAGGTGCCCTATGATGCTTGACTGGGAGGAGATGATGGTGGCCTTTTGTCAAGGCCCAGCTTTAATTTGGTATCCTTTTGGGCCCCATCAGTTCCCTAGCTTGGGCCAAGAAGTTATGTTGATATCACTACCATTATTTCCTCCTTTGGGATGAGTTTCAGCACCAGTAGCTATGGACTTAGTCGGGCACATAGGCAGCACCAACACAGAAAAATGTTGTTTCTTCCACACCAACCACCTTGGCATTGATGACATCAGTGCTAGTCATGTTGACAGTAAACATCACTAGGTCCTGATCATTTGCCTTGTCAACTTCGGCACTGACTGCAGCAATACTGTCTCAGTGCAGTTTTCTGTGTTGAAGTGCATGGTGTTTGATGCTTCTGAACAGAAGGTCTCCATTTTGACTTCGGAGATGGACTTCGGTGCTCTCAGTCAAGTTTAGTGCTTTGCTTTTAGCAAGGACACTGATGTTAGCTGTGCTGCCATCTGTGGCCACATTTATCTTACTAGATCTATTGTAGAGAGTAGTTGGTCAGAGCTGTTCCTGCAGTAGCAGTGGTACGAACCGTACTTCAAAACACCGGAGAAGCACAGGTCTTGCATCACCCCTCAGATAGGCTTTGTCAGGACCAGAGGAATAGTAGGCATAGCATGGTGAAATCGGGTGCTCCTTTTTCCTCAGAGTTCAGATGTGGAATCTTTCCCCAAGCACCCCCAGGAAGAGGAAGTGCTGTTGGAAACATCTGGACTCGTCTTCGGAATCTTCGACTCCAGATACATATCTGAATGTTGGAGATGGTTCCCCCATATCCAAGGGACTTGTCCTTCGTTATCTTAGAGATGAGGCAGTGGGTGTTATGATCCATAGACCCCCACCTCCCCAGAGGAGCAGGTCTTAAAGGAGGCTCTTGATTCCTCTCCAGCAGCAGCATGGATATTGCCCCCTCCTGACAAACTTGTGGGTATTGTTTGCAATAAGGTGTGGAAAGAACCTGACTTAGTTGAGCCTATCCCCAGAAGAAAAACAGATAGGGTATGTTGGGCCCCCTTGTTGACTCTATAGTGGTGGCGGCAGTGATAAAAAAGGATGTTCTTGAGGATACTTGAACCATTCATCCTCCTAATAAAGACTCCAGGATGATGGATAGGCTAGGGAAGTGAGTCCGTGCTTCTAATATGTTTTCATTGAGGTCACTGAACTGCATGGCATACGGGATCTGTTTTTAAATTGAAGAAAGCATGGGAAAATCTGAAACATTTGCCACCTGGTGAACTCCATTCTCATTTGGAGATGCAAATAGCTACCATGCATTCTGTTTCTTCACTGACTATGGGCCTTATCCACAACATGAGGATTGTGCAGCAGGAGTAGCAGGATCTGCCCTAGCCTTTAGGAAACCAGCCTGGCTGAGACTTGCAGATTTTATGGATCGCTTTAAGGCAACATTTGTCAGTGTCCCCTTTAACAACACCTTTTTTTGGGCAGCAAGTGAAAGGTTGCTAAGGGATTAACTTCACTGCCCTGCAAAGGACTTTTCATTGTAACCAAAAAGGGATAGAGAATGTATGGTTTTGGAAATCTCAGTATCCCCAGAATAGACCGCAGGAAAGAGGTTTCCAAGGGATCTGGAACTTTCAGCCAGCTGCCCCGGGGCAGAGGTGGTTCCAATAATCATGGAGGCAAGGGATCTTTTTGAGGATTTTGCCCCATGATCCCTGTAAGTTTTCCCAACAGTTCCACTGTAGAGGCAGTTGAGGATGGGTATCCTTACACATCCCAACATGGCCATCAACAGGGATTCTTCATTAAGTAGAACCATATTCAGAGTATCTTTCACTCTTTTTGACAGTACCCATAAGGCTGGCTTTTTGCCTTCATTAGTGTCAGCCTGACCGAGAGAAGCAGCCTTAAAGGAAGTCCAGAGCCTCCACAACAAGAGAGAGCAGTTCAAGGGTTTCCCACCAGACCAGAGAGGATACAGATTTTGCTCCAGATTCTTTTTAGTGCCCAAAAGACCATGGATTACAAACCCGTACTCTGTCATTCAACCAATTAATAAATCAGTCTTTCTGGATGGTCACAGTGCAGTCTATACTACCATACCTATAGACAGGGGACTGGCCATGCTCTCTGGATTTTTATGGATGCCTGTTCACACATAAGAATAGGCAAGGCATCAAGAAGGTTCCTTCACATTAAAGTCGGGGCCTATGATTACCAATTCCGAGCTCTGGTATTTGGTTTCATCACATCCATTTTCGGTGTTGACCAAATGCAGGGCTCCAGTCACAGCCCACTTGCAACTTCTAGGCATAAGGATTTTTCCATATTCAGACAGTTGGCTTCTGCTAGCCCAAACTATTTTTCAGTGTTTGATAGCAAGACCGTACTTGCTCCAGATCTGTCTGTCTTTGGATATCATGGTGAGTATGGCCAAATCCCAGTTAAAGCCTTCATGAGACTTGACATTCATAGGCTGCCATCTGGAGACACTCATACTGGAACCAGACAGGATTTCCTCAGTTATTTCAGAGGTCACACATTTGCTGATGCTGGACAGTCCAGCTGTGTTCTCAAAGTTTTAGGCCCGATGGCTGCCTCATTTCAGATGATATCTCATGTAAGACTGTAAATTTTACAGTGGACTTTACAGGTGCAGTGTGACCAAACATGGCAGAGTAAGTTGACCAAAGTATCAAGCTGTCATGGATTTGCTGAGGAACCTTCAGTGGTGGATGGATCCTCAAAATCTCACAATGGAAGCTCCCTTCTGCACATCAGTCTCAGCTGTAATGGTGATCGTGAATATGTCATTCTGTGGTGGTGGTGGTAGTAGTGGTGCTGGTGGTGGGGCACTTCCTAGACAAGATGGTGAAAGGTTCAGACGGTGGAAGAGGCTGAGCTGCACTTAAATGTACTTGAAATGAGGGAAGTCCTAGCTTTGCAGGCAATTTAAGGACATGCTTCCTCAGGGTGCATTTTCTATGCAGTTGGATAGGATGGTGGTTATATGGTACATAAAAAAGCAAAGAGGATCTAGATCTTACCCCTTATGCAAAGATGCAGTGAGAAAAGGGGACTGGGTGGTGGTGATGAAATGTTTTTTAATGGCAACACACATTTCTTCCATCATGACTGCAGACAAGTTGAGCTGGTGTATATAATATTGTCCCATGAATGGTCTCCTAATGCCAAAGTATTATGCAACATATTCAAGATGTGGGGAAATGTCCTACTGTGAACTTTTTGCTTCACTGTTCAACACCAAATGCCTGCTATTCTTCACCATGGTTCCTCAAGAAGTACAGTCACTCAGATATGGATTCTCCCACCATTGGCCCCAGGGTCTCATATACACATTCCCTCCCTTACCTCTACTACCAAGACACCTGCAGAAATCCAGAGAGTGCAAGGCACAGCTAATTGTCATAGTACTGTGTTCACCTCACCAAACTTTGTTTCCCTTTGGTGTGGCGTCATCTGAAGAAGAAACTTTTTTTCTGTGGTAACAGTTTGTGCTGTTTTACTCATCCGGACTGCCTTACCCAGACATTCAATCCCTTTGGTTGAATGCTTGCTTTCTCCCATTCCAGTAATGGCCAGGAACCTTCAGTTTCCACCAGAGGTAGTTAAATGCAATTCAGCTTCTCAAAAGCCTTCTACAAGGAAAATATTCAAACAGAAATGGAAAAAAATTGTTATTTGAGCACAAGATAGGAACTTTACTCCAGTTTCTGCAACACTTGATGAAATGTTGAGTTTTCTAACAGACCTCTATAATAAAGGGGTCCGTTATTTTTTATTAAAGTTCATTCAAAAGTATTGTTATCCATTCCTGAAGGTTTCTTGATGTCTTTACTTGGTACTCACAGGTCCTGCAGAGACTTTCTAAAATATATTTTTATTCCAGACCAGTAATTGTCAAACCAGTCCTGGATTGGGGGTGTTAATTATGTGCTGGAAATCCTGAGTCCGACTTTGATTCAGTAAGCTCCGTTGATCTTAAATTCATGTCCTGGAAAATGGCTTTGTTGGTAGTCATTATCTTCGCTAGAATGGTTTCAGATCTACATACCCACTCTTTTCACTACCCTTACATTCTTTCATCCTGACTAGATGTCTGATAGGATAAACACACACACACACACATACACACACACGTACATACACATGTACACATGCATATATATTTACGTATATAGATGTATGTACACACTTCCATGACACAACATCAAAATGCAAATACATTGAACAGAAATAGTTCAATAGTAGCATTTTGAAAACCCAAAACAAAGAAATGTACAATGAAAACAAAAGTGATTGAAAGAGGAAACAAAATGTTTTCTTTGATTTCTAAATACATAAGCCTGTCACTACACAGCCCAGATTTGTCTAAATATTGGTGTCATTACGGAAAGTGTTTTTTGCCTCCCTGTTCCCTTACTAAAGAATGCTAAGTCTAACTCTGCCTCTAATTCCAACCCTAATCAGACACTTTACCTTACAAAAATGCTTTCCATAACACTATTACTGCACAAGACAGTCTCAGACATGCTCCTCAACAGTGTATACACACACAGTACACTACATCTGTCTCATTTCCTAACCTGTACCCTAACTACTAACACTCAAATATTCACCTCCCACACACACAAATCACGTACGCTATCACCTACCTTAACCTTTAGTTTAACCCTTATATGAAAACACTTGCACAGGCACTCATTCACTTATGGTACTACACCAGTTACCTACCTTCTGTAAGCACACTTCCTTTTTTTTTTTGACATGACACACACACACTCAAACATCCACTCAGACAGGCATGTATGATAGTAAATTGCAAGTTGACAGTACTGTGGATTCATATACTCATATCTATTTAAGTTTAGGTGTGGATATATACACACGTGCGTGTATGTGTATATATATATATATATATATATATATATATATATATATATATATGTGTATATATATATATATATATATATGTTTGTGTGTATATATCTATATATATTTATATATATATATATATATATATATATATATATATATATATATAAATATATCTATATATACACACACACACACACACACACACACACACACACACACACACACACACACGTATACAAGCACACACACGTGTGTGTGAGGTTAAAAACCTCAGTTAGTGGAACACAGACATTCTCCTATGCATCTCCAGATATACAGGTGATCGAAAAGTACAGCTACATTTTTGCATGTTATCCTGTTAGTGGGGATTAATAATTCCCTCTTTTCTTGATAAGGAGTTGTGTGTATGTGTATATATGTGTGTGCATGTGGGAGCCTTACCCACCTGCAGAAAACACTTATAGATGGGAGTATTTTTTTCCCCAGTGAGTCTTTGAGTGATTTTTTGGCTGGGTGTACCTTTTGGCTTTGGTTCGTTTGATTCACAACTGATTGAAACACCAACATTAAGCTATCAAACAAAAAGACATTTTTTTGCAGATGGGCACACCCTGTATATCCCCTCCTATCCTTGCAACTTTATATATACCAACTCTGAGATCACACAACAGCAGGCACATTTCTACCCTTCACTGTACCTCAATCTTCCATAAGTACATACTGGCATAACATGATCATTTCAATAAATCTGTCACTTGTGCTGTGGCACAGTCATTAGAAAGGAATTCTTGTGTATGTTGATATAGATCGAAATGCAAAGATGGGTTTCTGACCATGTGTCCACTGGCAATTTGCTCAACCATGTGTATGAGCAGGTAAGGATAATGAATTGCAAGAATGTCAAGTAAGTGTGTGTGTGATTTTTTTTTTTTTCTTCAAAAAGTGGAAGTTTGAATATTTCTTAAGGTAAGTGGAATTGGGTTGGGAGTGTTTGTGAGGTATGTTTGAAGGTTTGGGTTAAGGTCAGGGAATAGGTTTAGTGGTATATGTTTGTGCACCAGTGCGTCTGGGTTTGGGTTAGAATAAGGGCTAGATGGAAGGGAGGGAGTCTAGGTTGTGTTATGTAAGTTTGTCAAAGGGTAATTTGTTCAACAGTATTGTAATGAATGTTTTTGTGTGCATGTGGTATACATTTAATGTTGTGTATGTATGGTATTTGTGTCTTTCAAGAGTGTTTTGTTCGGTGGTAATATTAGGGAAAGAGGTTTTCAGAAGTTTATGCACAGTGTTAGAGTTGGCATGCTTGAGTAAGTAAGTCAGACAGACCACCTTACTCATATGTGCTAACCTTAACCCTGTTGTTGCCTCTGACCTCACATATTGCATGAACTTGAAAAACAAACACCTTGTCTAACAGAGTCACAGTTCAGGTAAATGTATTTTGAAATTTTCTTAGGTTAAGTGATTGGAAAATAAGATTGTCTTATTCAGTTGCTTTGGTGATCGATGTTTTGCTTACTTGGGTACATTTGTTTTTGAAGTGTTGGCATCTATGTATTGTGCATTGATGCTTGTGCACTTCGATATTGTGACAATCTTATATATGAAGTGTGTGTGTATGTATACATATACACTTGTGTGTGTAAATGCATAT
The DNA here is from genome assembly GCF_019279795.1 of Protopterus annectens. NCBI lineage: Eukaryota > Metazoa > Chordata > Ceratodontiformes > Protopteridae > Protopterus > Protopterus annectens. Next base: position 628,655,948 of record NC_056749.1, read on the forward strand.
AAATATGTTTATGTATGTGATTGTGCAGTTTGGTTGACACACTCATAGAATGTCAACCAAAACACATCAAACGTAACTGATCGACTACTGTATAGTGAGGAAACACGGGCCTACCCCTTTGAAGGATGCATATTAAAACCTGCTCCTTAGTTTCAGTGGGTTTTGACTGAACACATTTCTAATATTTGATATTGTGCATGTTAGAGAAAAAGGAGTTTTTGACATTTGCAGACATAATCCTATATTATACACACACACACACACACACACACACACACACACACACACACACACATGTTCACACACTCTCAGAAACACAGTATCATATTGTCATTGTGTTGCTGCTTCCCACTAGGTACATAGTCAAAACGGTAGCAACAAAAAATGCTCACATTCCTGAGAGAGTTAAATAGCTGAAATTCCACCTTAAATCAAAATTACCCAGTCTGTCATTGTAACAGCTGGTGAACCAGCTAATCTAGCTTGTCAAGTTTAAGTTCCCACAGATACATCTCTGGGTTAACCTAGATATCAAGCAGTAAAATGGAAAAAAGCCACCTCCCCGTTCCGTAACATCCCAGCTGGAGTTCCCCAAGGAGCCATACTGAGTCCTCTTCTCTTCAATATATTCATAAACGACTTCCACACCTCCATCCCCTTCACAAACATTATCCAATATGCAGATGATTCAACTATTATCTGTTCTGCTACCTCTATCCCTAATCCCTACCCTCCTTAAGCTCACACAAGATGCATTCTTAACCACCAAACAATGGATTAAAACAATCACTCGCACTAAATGCATCTAAAACCAAACTAATGCTATTTACCCCCTCCAAAGCCACCTCTTACAATACAAGTACATTCTCTATCACTAGTCATAGTAATACACCCATCGAACTGATATCAGAGGCCAAATTATTAGCTGTCCAAATTGACAGTCAGCTTAAATTTAGCTCCCATCTTCAACTAAATATTAAAATACCCCACAAAAACGTGGTAAGCTCTACTGAAAAAATCGTTATCTTATACCCTCCACTAAAATCACCCTCTCCACCACATTTCTCATCCCCTCCCTCCTCTACGTAGCCCCACTCCTAACTAACCTACAATCTTCACTCAAATCACAACTCTCCTCTTGCTATAACAAAATTGCCAAGTTCGCTACCGGCCACATGTCCTCCACACACCACTGTTCATCTCTCCACAAACTAAAATGGTTGGAACTGACCAATCATCTTACCTATACACAACTTACTCTTGCACACAAGCTCATCAACCCTTCCCTCTGTCCCTCCCTTTCCTCTACCTTTAAAATGCACCTCCCTGATAAACTACTAAGATCTAACAAACAAAACCTAATAGAACTGTATAAACCAACTTGTCCCTCAGGAAAAATCTCTTATCCTATGGTCTAGCTCGACTCTGGAACTCCCTACCATGACCCATCCGCACCACCTCAAACAACCTTTCATTCAAAAAATCTCTTCACTCACATCTAATATCCCAGTGGGAATAGTCCTGCTCCCACCCCACATAATCTCCACCCCTCTTTCTTTTACTCTCCTAACTCATATATCCTGATTTAATTTGTATTAAGCCTTTGATATTGAATGCATAACATGCATTAGTTTATTAGTTTAGTGCAACCTACCCTGAATGTAAAAACATCTCAGTTATCATATTGTAATTTTTTTTCTTTGTAGTATATGAATATTAATCACTAGTCTGTTGTATTTGCAATGTTTTTTTACTAGGCTATAGTAACTATAATAATTTGTAACAAAATATCTTACTGTAATCTTCTGCTTGTTTTGGAGCTTTTCTCCCCAGGACTCCATTGAAAATGGGTTCTTTATGACCCAATGGACTATCCTGGTAAACCAACTGCAAATAAATAAAAATAAATAACAAATAGTCTGTGTAAATAGCTAAATGTTTAATGTGTTGCTAGTGCCCATAGGTATAGGGAAGCAGCACAAGGTGCTGAAAAATCTCGTAAAGAATAATTTAAGAAAAGGAATAATTTTATTTTGCTGGCTTGTTTGTGCATATGTTGTATGAGATAGTTTGAGTTCCATTGTTTAACCAGTACTGTTAACAGTTATCATCATTCTGCATGGGTATGTTATATGATTTGTAATGTTTTTTTCTGCCTTGAAAATGGCTTTCTTTCTAGCTACTCTTTCTTCTTTCTGTGTACTTGCTAGGAACCATAAAGGTGAACAAGTTTTTCAGACTGCATGCTGTCCCTAGTCTATATCCAGCTTTAGTGGTGGAGATAACTAATGGGGGAGGCTGATATGTCTTTGACCAGGTGTAAACTATGAGATTAGTGTCTAAGGTAGGTTAGAAGTTAGACAGCATTTTGAATCTTCCTGTCTGGCACTTTGAGAACATTTGTGTATCATATCCTGTGCTTCTCTTGTACTACTGTTGACTTTTTTTTTTTTATTTATCAGCAGTTTAACTGGTAGACTCCTCAGGTAACAAGTGTCTTTTTTTCAAGATCACCATGCAGCAGTGTCTGATTATAGTGATTTAGATCAGTTACATATTAGGTAAATGGAGGCTGACTGAATCAAACCTAGCACTACAAGGTTGCAGCTTGCAGCAGTAGTTCTCTTTGGTAAGCTGTCAGATGTTGACATACAGAAGCTAGAACTGTATAATCTTGTAAACCATCTTTTAATTTTATATAAAGCATTACAGAATTTGCATTTTTGTGGTAGTTGATTGTGTTAAGTCAGGCTTACTGTATCCTTAACTACTGTACTGAAATTTGCTGGTGCTGTTTTAGCTGTATAACAATTACTTGAAATACTTGTGTTGAAGGACAGGAGTATTATTTCTGACTGCTGAGTGCTTTCTAGTGGTACAACTAATGACATTCCACAAATTACTGTGTGATGATTGTATGCAAAGGGACTTCATTTGCTGTAATGTTTACACTGTGAAAGGATTCTAAAAGTCTGTAGCTTAACCTTAACCAAACTATGCACAGAATTCAAGCGGTATGGCTGGGCTGAAAACCAAAAGTTCATTTCTTTCTACTGAGTTCATATTTTCTATGTATGTTTTCTTAATATTCTGTAATAACAGCTTTGCTCAGGTATCACTGTTACACATTTGTTCTCATTTGTGAGAACACATTTGAAAATAACTATTTTCTTGTGTTAACTTAAAAAAAAAAAGCTGCAGCATGGGCATGTGTTTCTTTTAATGTTTGCAAGTCCTAATTTGCTTTCTTTGTTTCTGGAATACTAAAATAATGAGTAAAGACATGTTCATTTTTAAAATTTATTTGAAGTGCACACGACAGTGTGTCTGCTTTTAAGCTTGGTGATTATTCTTGAAGTAAGTTTTTTCAGCTGAACTATGATAAAAAGCTTTGAAATACACAACATGAACAAGTAAAACTCTAGGCGATCACGTTAGTTTGCTCAACATCTTATTTATGGTCTTCTCTTATTCCCTGTTTATGTCTCCTGTATGCTCATTATTTTGCTTTCAAGCATACTTTTGGCTTCGTCAAGGGAAGATCATGCCTTTTGAACTTGGTCGACTTCTTCGAAACAGTCACCAAGGCCATTGATGAGGGAAAGGCAGTCCATACAGCTTACCTTGACCTTGCAAAGGCTTTCGACACAATACCCCACTCGGGTATTGTAAAACTTACCAGCTTAAATGTAAACCCATATGTCACAAGATGGGTTGCAAACTGGCTTAAGGACAGAACCCACAGGGTTAGAGTTGCTGGCGCTATGTCAGACTCCAAGCCGGTCACAAGTGGTGTCCCACAGGGCTCGGTCCTTGGCCCCCTATTGTTCGGCATCTACTTCTCAGAAGTACAGGCCAACATGGGAGGACTACATGATCCTGAACATCGAGTACAATGCCCCATTCGGGATGTATCTCACCCGACATCTGCAGCAATTGGAGAGACCCCAAAAGTTCCTCACCAAAAGGATAAAGGGACTCCAAAATCTGTCATATGCTGCCAGATTGAAGAAACTCCAGCTCTATTCAGTCGCATACCGCCTGCTCAGAGGTGACATGTGCCTCACATACAAGGCCATGTCCAACCCGGAATTAATGGACATGCTCCACCTCAAAAAATCCAAATCCACCAAAACCACTAGAGCAAGCGACTTAAACCTTAGCACGGATATAAATAGGACGTGCTGGAGGGATAGATTTATCACTCAGAGACTCCCTATGCTGTGGAATAAAATCCCGGTCCATGTGAGGCAGTGCACCTCGCTGGCTCTGTTCAAGAGAAATCTTGACCTGTGGATGGGAGATCGTAGGTTTACCCCGGGAATCATCTCTGTGTCACTACTGGACAGAGGCACAACAAACTAATGGGCACAGTATTTTTTCCTATAAGGGGTGGCGTAAGCCACAAAAATTTGGGCTAGGCTTACAAATGCCTTAGGGCAGATAGCCTAGTATAAACCTATGAACCTGTGAACTTGTTCAAGTAGCACATTGATATAATTTTGGGCTAGCTGGCCAGTGCTAGAGTGGTGCATGGTGAATATTCCTTCCAGTCATTGTTTTCTAATCATTGACCTCTAAAGAGCCCAGAGTTGCTAGGGAGTCTGTTTATAGCAGTTTATAAAAACAGAAATGCTGTTACTGCACATTGCTTGCAGAGCAAATTATTATTCTATGTAGTGTTCATAATTCTGTACTGCACAAGTGTGTAAGGTGAAAGCACAAAGCAGCGAAACTGGGTTTTTTTTTTGCATATGTGTAGTGTACGAGTAGTGAACTAAGAAAACTGCAGATGAAAGTTGAACTGAGAATTATGCAGGTAATATTTATGCATGTTTGTGTAAACTGCACATATGTGGCAGTCTGCTTTAGCTTTATAAATTTCTGAAGTTGACCAACAAGTGTTTTCTTATGCTAATGTTGCAAGACTTTACTTTGGCAGCGTGGCAATGGCAAGTGGATATGACACACTTTGCCCAGCAGCCTAACTTTGCAGGTGTCCATTGAGTGACACCAATTTATTTAGTTTGCAAATAAAAAGAAAACTGAGTTAGAAAAAAAGAGGGTTTTGCTGAGAATAGATCACTGTTTTCAGGAATGCATAGGGGAAGAGGGAGAAAGATGTAAAGAAACAATAGCAGGTATGATTGGCGGAACATAGGCAAAAGAGTTTTGACAAAAGACTTGTGTGATGGCACATGACACCTGTCCAGGCCCACCACAATACACACATAATCCATCCAATGCTGAGTTTCTAAAGATTAACTTGCCTAAACCTCAGTGACTTCTAAAACACAACAGAGGCACAAAACACACTTGGCATATTAAGACTACTTCCTCACATAACACAAATAGTCCCAAAGTCACAAATTCTGAGACCGTAAGGCAGGCATCAACCCAATCAAACATTGTTATAGGTGACTTCAGTGTAAGACATACAGATGTGCCTCCTTACCAGGCTGTGTAAAAAGAGAGTGATGGTTAGTTGCTTGTCTGGTGCCAGGATCTGTCAGATCATGCATTCACCCAAGTCCTTTAACAGCAATTACCAGTATGGCTGTATCGTAGTTCATGCTGGTGTCAATGACTTGAGGTGTACCTCAATGGATTATATGAAGAGGGAGATGATGGAGCTGTCAGACTGTGTCTAAGGCAGGTATGAGCCTAGGACTGAGCAGCATTCTACTTTCTCTAGGGATGATGCAATGATATGAGCAAAAAATAATTGACTTCAGTAATTGGCTTAGTTTTTGGTTTCATTCAAAGAAGGTCAAATATTTGTCAGCATAGGAGGATATGATTGACAGACCACACTGCTTGACCAGGGATGACCTGCATCTGTCCTCTCTAAGGTTTTGATTATCGGCAAATATGTTATCCACTCTCATAGTGCCTTTTTTAGGCAATGCCAACATGATAAACCTACAAACATTGACACAGTGGTGCAACAGGTAGCGTTGATGCCTCACAGCAAGATTTTCTTCAGTTCGATGTTCGGCTAGGATACCTTCTGTGCGGAGTCTGCATGTCTTCCATGTGTTTGTGTGGGTTTTCTTTGGGTACTCCAGTTTCCTGCTACATTCCAAAGACATGCAGTTGGTGGACTGACACTTTACAGTGGCCATAGGTGTGAGTGTTCCTGCGAATGTATGGTACTTAAGAATAGTCGGGACAGGGTTAACCACACCCGGCAGTGTGAACCTTTGCACTAGATGATTGTCACTGTTAAAGTGATGGTGTAAAAATGGGAAAAATAGGTTGTGGATGGACGGATAATGAAACAAGCAAAGGAAATATGAAGTTGTTACTGATCAGTGCTAGGAGCTTGATCAGGAAACTCCACTCCTGCAAGCTTTTCTCACCATTGAAGACATTGAAGTCTGTGTAGTGACTGAAACATGGTTTAAAATAGTGGAGAGCACGCTGACTGTACAGGGCTATAGTGACTTCTAAATGTCTAGACCAGCTACTGCTCGGGGGGGGGGGGGGTAAAGGTGGAGGTGTGTTAGTCTACATTTGGAAGAGATTCACATCAAGGCTGGTAAAGTAGCGTGATGCACTACATCTTCCTTATGTCCAAATGATAATCACAAAGGTCCCATACCATATATTAGCTAGCTGTAGAGAGCCTTCTATGACAAAAGAAAGCCACATTGTCTCTCTGTAGGAACTGAACTAGAATCACTCAGTACTTAAACACAATACCAGTTTCCTAGGTGATCTAAATTATCCAACAATAGACTGAGAAACCTACACCACCACTAGTGCACAAGTACAGAGATTCCTGGACCTTGTCGATACAAATGACCTTCAACAATTACTCAGAGTACTCATTGGGGAAATAACATTTTAGATCTTATCTTTACCAATATGGGAGCATCTTACACCATCCCTTGTGTAGCTTAGTCAATTGTTAGGTCTGACCATAAAGCAGTATCCATAGAAATAAAACTGAAATTGGAGATCCCTTCCACACAAGGTACCTTTAGAAATTTAAGACAAACTAGCTACTCCTAAGTGATACATTGGCAAGCTTCAAATCCCCACCAAACCCAGTTAACTTCTCTGAATATGCAGAAATGTACACCACCACACTATACCAGCATGTAAACAGCTGCATAGATGTAGCTGTATCCAGTAGGAACAAGTGCAGGGCAAACCCTTAAAATAAACTCACATGGTGGAACCATAATGTCAACAAGCTTTATAATAAAAGGAAAAGAATTTCGAGCAAAAGTAAGAAGAGCAATTTCCAGAATGTTAGAGCCCTTGTCACAGAACTAGACAAAGAAATCGGGAGCTTAATAAAATCCACCAATGCCAAATTTGAGACTAAAACAGCTATTCAAGACAAAGACAATCACAAGCATTTTTAGTTATGTTTGTAATCTGAAAAGCACAACGCAGCAGTACACTGAGCTGATTGTGAGTGATGTTACCTATACTGATACTGAAGATATAGCTAACCTACTGACCGATAAATTTAGCTCTAACTTTACCCCTCTCTCCCCTCTGTCTGTCCCTCAAGATATACCTGAAACTGACTTACCTCCAACTATCACACAAGACCAAGTCATAAAAGTGCTATCAAAAACTAAAAATACTGCATAATTGTGTCCCGACAATATCCCTGGATGCGTCTTAAATAGCATGCAGCACGATTTAGCCACTCCCCTAATGACACTTTCTAGTCTTGGCCTCCATATAGATTTTGTACCAAGCGAATGGAGAACAGCTACTGTCATTTCTCTGTGTAAGAGAGGACCTTCTACAGACGCAGGCAGTTAAAGACCTGTAAGTCTAACCCGCCTCATATGCAAAACCATAGAAAGGCTCATCATGGAATTAATCAATCAGAACATAGGGAACCTCCAAACACTAGACCTGTCTCAGTATGGATTCATTAAGGGAAGATCATGCTTATTCAACCTTGTGGATTTTTTTTTTTTTGAAAAGGTTATCAAAGAAATAGATGCAAGCAAAACAAGTGCACACCACATACCTCGATCTGGCCAAAGATCTGAAGTAGTTAACTTAATTTTATCTGCAACCTGTGGGTATTCGGATCCATATCGGATCTGAGCCGGCAACTTTTTTTCTAGCATCTGCTCCAAGCTCCTCTACCTACCCGTAATGCACTACCATCTCCCACCTTCCCTTAGATCTCGATTGCCACGCCAGTAGTGAGCATGGTGGTCTCCTTCGCTCTGAGCTCAGGGATAGTAAGTTCATAAATAATTAGTATTTAGTGTGTGAGAGTTCGTTATTTCCCTTCCTCCCCCACTAGTATATCGCTTGTTCGTCGGTTTAGTTTAAAAAAAAAAAGTTTTTTGTTTGTAAAACTCTGTAGAGTAGTTGTTAGGCCTGCCCTTCCCCTACGTGTGTTTTGTGTGTGTGATTTTGTAGGTAGTGGTGTTTGGTGCAGGATCATGGCTGATCAGCCAAAATCAGTCTTTAAGAAATGCACAGAGTGTAGCCATAAGCTCTCCCCAGCTGATGGTCACACTCTGTGTGTTATTTGTTTGGGAGTGTCACATTTGTCGACACAATGTGCAATCTGCACTGGGTTCAACCCTAGAGCCCTCAGGAATCGGAAGGTCAAATTGGTAGCTAAAGGCCTTCTCCCTACATCTATGCTGGAGTCTGCCATGGCCTTGGTACCTAGTACTCAACCTCGCACCCAGACAGGGACTCAAACTCCCACTTCTTCAGGTGCTGGTTCAAGTAAGGAAAAAGCTGCAGACAGTGTAGCGGACAAAGACAAGGACAAAGAAAGGCGCAAGGAGGATAGGACAAGAAAAGGGATAGACCTCGCAATAGATCCCCGGACAGGGAGCTCTTCCTTAGCCCCCCTTCTAAGTCCATGAGGCCAGTTTCTCCACGGCTTCAATTAACTGCTGCATATGCCACTAGACCCAAATTCAACCCATAGCTAGCAAAAGTTTAATAGAAATAACGTCATTGAGTCCTAGTGGGGTTGAAGCATCCAATAAAACCTGCCACCAATACTCTTTGTATGATAATAGGCCCTTGAAGTCTCCCCCCCATGTCAAGTTGAACACTATCAATAATAGCAAACTTGAAATAGTGCCTGTCTCCACATTTTTTAATATGTCTAAAAAGAACATTCTTTTCATCTTTTGTCCTGATACTATATAAATGAGAATATATCAGTTTATTAAATTTCCTCTGTTTTTCCTATATAAAATCCTGAGCATGCCATGCATTTAACCATATATACAATCATCTCAGTGCAGCTTACCTTGTTTGAATATTATTTTTGTACTATTTATATTTTCCAATGTTATACTTTTTTCCTGAAGAATGTGACTGCACTGTTTACAACTGCCACATTTTTTAGTATAAGAGTCATAAGATATTGGTTTTAAATTCCTTTTCTCTAAATATTTCTTTGTTGTACCCCATCTTATACACAAATCTGGGTCCAGTCCCTAAAATACTAACTAATTCCTCCTCATTAGCAATAATATTCCAATTGGAGTCAAGATGTTCTTAACTTTACTATATATGGTCCATATTCCAACACACAATATTTCCCATATGATGGACTATCTTCTAGGGAATGTACTGGTGGATCATCAGTCAGCCCTGATGCATAATATAAGCCCAACAATGGTTTATATTTAAATGTCCATCCTTGAATAGTTTGCTGACTAACCCTAGCCATCATCTTGTCATCATACCCTCTTTCATGGAACATAGTCGTGATATGTGCCACTTCCTCTAGCATGTCTTTGTATACAGAAGTCATTCGGTTGGCACGTATGATCTGTCCTTTGTAAATGTTGATAAACCTGTTCCTGCGATGATAACTGGAAAATTCTAAATAACTGTTGGAAAAGGTATTTTTTCTATAAATTCTTGACTTAAACCCAGATCCCATTTTAGAAACACATGTGTCTAAGTAGGGTACACCAAAATCATTGCTATACGAAGTGAATTTTAAATAGTTGCTACTCTGATTGAGATATATTAAAAACTGGTCCAACCTGTCCTAAGTCCCTTCCCATAATATATATATCATCTAAATAACGTGAATAATATTTAATATATTGCATAAACTGGCTCTTAAAGACCTTAGTCTCTTCCCAGTCTAACATAACCAGGTTAGCGAAGATGGGAGCATATGCTGCTCCCATAGCAACGCCCCTGGTTTGTCTAAAGAATTTACCCTCGAATTGAATGTAATTATGTTCATGGACAATTGACATCATGTCCATTAATAAGCTTGCTTTGTCCCATTCAAGGTCTGCATATTTATGTATGATGTTAGCAAATGCCTCTAATCCATCAATTTTAGGGATACAAGAGAAAATGTCTACAACATCTATGGTTACAAATAACAAATTGTTACTTCTCAAATATGTAGGATATTTCTTCAAAAATTCCCATGAATCTTTCATCATATGTGGAATTTTGTTGTAAATATGTTTCAAGTGAAAGTCAATAACTGAACCCATAGGGAAGGTTTTGGAATAACTACCCGAAATAATAGGTCTAAATGGGGTGTCTATTGTATTTTTGTGGACTTTAGGGATTCCCACTATAGAAGCTAACTTGGGATGTTCCACTTTAATAAATTTGTGTCTATAGTGATTCTGTTATCTAACAAGAATTCTTCTATATGTAAATCAATCCTATTGTAAGCAATATTAATCTCATTCAAAGATACAATTTCATAATTTCCCGACGTGTAATAAATCATATATTTTTGAAGAATATACCATACTGTCAAAAAAGACAATACCACCCCCTTTGTCGGGTTTCATTATTCTAATGCTGTCATAATTTCTTAAGAAGTCAGTAAGGACTTTTGGTTCTTCCAAGGATTAATTATAATTAATCTTTTTACCTCCAATGTGATTTTATAGTCTATATACTTGTTGTGTTATGGATTTGTCATAAATTGAAATACTCTGATGCATAGGGGGCACATACGTGCTCTTCTTTTTTAACCCTTTGCACTTGTAGTCTTGCTTACTAGAATCCTTTGTAGTGTCTTTGAACATGACACTTAAATTAAGTTTTCTTATATCTTTTTATTTCACTGATTCAGTCAACAAGTCTAAATTTAGTAGTGGGGATGAATTTCATCCCTTTAGAAAATAAATCAAAGTGTACAGTTTGTAATGGGTACTCAGTGTAGTTGTAAATCTTAAAATTCTTATAATTGCATACTGCACCTTCCTGTGTAGTTATTGTTAGACAAATCCTTGTTGTTCGTCTGTAAGACCAATGGCCCTTGATTACTTAAATTCTCTTGTTCTTGACATTCCACTACTGTACCTAATATTCCTGTTGTTGTCTTCTCCAATTCCATCCCCATTTCCAGTCTCTTTGTCTTCTCCTGTTCTCTATGTGAAAAGAATTATAGTCTTGATTGTTCCTTTGATGCCCATATGAATAATGAACATTTTCAAATTCTTCACTGTAAACCTTTTTAGAATATTTAGAATCCACTTTGTATTTGTCCCATATATATGCCCTTCCCTTCTTATATTGTTCCATATCTCTACAAAACTTCTTATTTTTGGGAAAATATATTTGTTTGGTAGCATTGTCAGCTACATTAAACTGTTTAACATACAGTTTTTCCCATTGCGGGAACACTAAATCATTCCTAATAATCTCATTCAATTCCTCCACAAGTCTCACTAATTTCTCATCGTTATATTTAATTAACATTTGCATATATTTAAAACCATATTGATTAAAAAATGTGTTAAACTGTTGTATAGTGTTGTCAGTCAAATCAATTCCCAAAGGGCATTTAAAAAATCTAAGTCCCATAGGGACTATATTATGTTCCATACATTTGTTAAAATATGCATTGTCTAATTTAATATTATTAATATTGTTCAATTTCTTACCCAGGCCATATATAATGTCCTTTAATGTTTCTTTAGGAACCAAAGAATTAACATTGTCTACTACTGGGTTATTGTTGTCAAATACACAGTTTTTGTCCAAAAATGTTTTCAAAAGGTGGTTGGAATTACCACCTTCTCTGTTAGTCTTATTAGCGGACTCCACAACAGTCCCAGTCCTTTTTTCATTATCATCACTTGGTTCTTGATGTATATAGGTCTTTTGGGACATCACCTTCTTCGGTTTAGTACCCACACGCTTTGCTTCCAAATCCAGGTCCGCAAAGGACCAGTCAAAGGTGAAGTCCGATATACCCAGCTTGGTATTGTTCTTTTTATTGATTGAATGACACGTAGCTGGTAAATCTATCAGTTTCGAACAGTCATTACCATTCCCCTGGCCGTTTGGTATACCTGGTGAATGTGTGGTACTATTAGAATTGTTGAAATTTCCAAACTGTTGTTGGACATCCTGAAATCCCTATAATGTGTTGCACCATTGGTTTCAACTTCAAGAGCTACAGAAACTGGTGCAACATTGTTGAAACCTTTGTTATGTTACCACTGGCTGTGACAATATTACCAAATCTAGTTAACAAGTCAGAAAGTCTGCTTACTTCTCCCTGCAACTCTGTTAGCTCTGCCTGAACTCGAGCCAAATCACCACTTTGCGTACTGGGGGGAATGCCTGGATTGTCGTCTCGATCAGATTCCATGGGCAAAACCTGAAGGAACCAGCACAAGCAACGTTCCAAGCAACTACTGAACAGAATAAAACATAGAATGTTGACAGTCCCAGTGTCTTGAGACGAAACTCACCAGAAAAACGGCAATTCAGCAGCTGAAAAGTGTGTACGAAAGCCAGTGGAACAAATGAAACAAATGTCTTCAAAAACCAGCGATATCCACAGCCAAACTCTCAGCATTTAAACTTTTTTTTAAAAGCCAGTGGAACAGATAAAACAAATGAAACAAATGTCTTCAAAAACCAACGGTATCCTCAGCCTTTATAGGATGCTTCAACCCCACCAGCACTCAATGACGTTATTTCTATTAAACCTTTGCTCGCTATGGGTTGAGTTTGGGTCTAGTGGCATATGCAACAGTTAATTTGTGATTATAAGACACAAACAGGCATACCAAATTTTATATTTATTTATATTTATATTCATATATATTCACATCATATTGATGGTACAATTTTGTTATAATATTTTTATAGACAGGCAGATTTAGGACAAGATATATATTTTGGTCATTGTATATTGTATTGTTGTTTAGATTCTTATAGTTTTTATAGGACAGTTTGGATGGATATGTAATAATTTGTTCTGTATTACCCAGGAATTGTACATATAAATATTTAATACTAAACTATTTTTAAGGTTTAGATTTATATTTTGTAATACATATTATATACTGTATTTGTTCACATTGTGATTAGCATAGACAGGATTTTTATAATAATAGGTTTTGCACTATGTGTATTTTAGGTGTCATATACCTTTAATATGAAGCATTGTGTATTTTGAATTTTGGTGCCAAAAAGTTTATTTAAGTGCTGAGAGGTTTATTTCAACTTGTTCTGAAGAAGCTTGCCATTCAGTAAGTGAAAGCGCTTAACCTTTTGGATTATTCTGTGTTTCATTTAATAAAATTATAGTTTGGCTGAGGATACTGTTGGTTTTTGAAGACATTTGTTTCATTTGTTTTATCTGTTCCACTGGCTTTTAAAAAAAAGTTTATTTAACTGCTGAGAGTTTGGCTGTGGATATCGCTGGTTTTTGAAGGCATTTGTTTCATTTGTTCCACTGGCTTTCGTACATACTTTTCAGCTGCTGAATTGCCGTTTTTTGGTGAGTTTCTTCTCAAGACACTGGGACTGTCAACGTTCTATGTTTTATTCTGCTGTGAAACTTGGATTCACTTCAGCAGACTTTCACATAAGCTCCACCACCTCTCTAAAGCCCTGTTGATGAGAGGCTGCATCTCAGCCTGGAGTTGGGGCTGCTCCTGGTGGTGGTGACTGGCGTCCTGAGTTTGCCTGCAAAGCGAAGCAGCAGCTTCTACACACTGATGTGGACCCTGGTACTTGCTGGCGTTTTGGATTTGTCCCATGATGGAGTCGAGTACTGCAACAAAGATCCACCAGATTGTTCAGGACCAGTATAAGGAGACATAATGGGAAGAATGCAGTCATTAAGATAATGCAGTTGATTGAATATTGCAAATTAAGTAAAATCTTATTTCATGAAAGGAGAAACCTCTACAGGGTCAGGGAGCAGCCTCTCCAGTCTCCTGTGGTGGAGGTGGCAGTTCATTTCCGGGTCCTCCTGTGTTGTGAAACAAAATAGAAAAGGTAGCATTAGCATAGTACATGCATTAATACTTTTCATTATGAAGAACAATAGTATGCTAAAGTGGTATGTTAATTTCATGTGATGGGTTCACTCCTGTCGGGATACTGTTGAAATGTTAACAGTCTGTGCATGTCTACAGATTGCTGGTACCTACACATATTCCCCCCATCCAACTAGAGGAAAAAAATGATTAAACCTATGCAGAAGATATGACTTGGTCTTTATTTGTGTAAGTGTTATCCCTCCAAAATGTCTGCCTTGGGCCATTAATATCTTGACAGGTGGCATAAAATGCTGTGATATTTGTTAAAATGTATCTGCTATGTGCATTTACATGCAGAGAAGTACAGTGCTGTGAACTGTTAAATATTTTTTCTTTTTTACAAAAAAAAAAAAAGGAATAAAATTTGCATAAACATACCTTAGGCAAAGTATTTCTATGACTGTATGCTGATTGCATTTGCAGTAGACTGTCACAATTCAGCGCTGGCATTACAATCGCACTATGGAGACATAGCCATCTTACAAGTACTACTGAATTGCATTAATGAATACCAAATGAAACAATATTTACTGAGCGACTCTGGGCACTGCTTCTGAACATCTGACATCTGCTGGGCAAGCTAGTGTGGTTGATATTGCTGCAGGCAGTAAAAATGATGACACTATTCACTTCTGTGGATTCCATTTTGAATAGATAACTCGACTACAGCCCAATCGATGCATTAGTTTTCTTAAATGGACTGAATTAAGCAAATTGTAGCCTCTCTCTCTGATGAGTACAGGTGGAGAAATAAGCTTATCTAGTTTTTATACACTTGCACACAGCTTGCAGTTCTGGACGGAGCTCAGCCAGCACTAAGCAGTAAAATGGTGGCTATTCTGTGAAACTGACACACCTGTGGTGTGAACACCTGATGCAGCCCTGACTGTAAGCATTTCATGCTGCTGCACTAAGTGCGTTTGTGCACATGAGTGATTTAGACAGCTATATGTGTATTGGCCTGTCATTCATACTGGTGTAAACTTGCTTACAATGATGGTGACCTTTACAAGTGTGTAGTAATGTGACTCATAGAACACTCTCATTTACGCAAGAACTACATAAACTTACAAAACTTTGAAACATTATGTGCCTCTCCTTTTTGTGTGCCTCTGGTTACCTCATTTCAGTGAAGATAGCCAGAAAGCTAAAGTAAATGCAAAATGTAGTAAAATTACAGTCAATAGTGTGAAAGGGTGAACATACTTGTAACATTTCATTATGGTAAGAATAGTGCAGGAAGTTCTGCAATACTGTTAATAGAAACATCTGTTACTACTAACAACTGCGCTCAGCAATTTCAGCATATGCACTTTGGAAATTCTGTTTTTATCATTTGCCACATTTCACATTTTCATGTTTGTTAGTATTGCTAGTACGTGGTTAAAGCACCGTACAGGACCATTGTGCAGACAATTTTTTAAACGCCTGAATTAAATTCTCACCTAAGACATTAGGCACCCATTGTTAGTATAAAAGAAAACAAAATAATTAAAATTTTCATGCATTGTATATTACGTATTATTTTTTTTAACAATTGCCATACCCCCATTATTATATACATTGCTCTAATTTACCTTACCTTAAATCTCACTCCTCCTCCTGAGCATTATTATAGTTTCATAGGTATGTACTTTATTGTAGTTTCATAGGTATGTACTAGGCTAACAACCACCAGGGCCTTTATAAGCCTAGCTGTGCAACCCTTTCCAGTTGCTTTCCATTGTAACATGTGCATCTTATTTGGAGGGGAATGTTAGAAGGCTGCTAAAACGTTAATTGCATAATATATTGTGCATATATTGTTTCCATACATTTCATTTATTTCTATGCAGTTTGCTCATTCCCTTTCCCAAAGATCCCACCGTCCCACCATCAGTTAGATTACCTCCTTTATAATATTCAGTACTTGAGATGCAATTGGTCTACATTTTGATTTTCATTTTGTAATAGATAACTTTTCTGACAACCAGTAACATTAAACTTAGTATATCAGGTGCCTAAACATATTAAGTTAAAGTCCCAACTCAAAAGAATAATTTCTTTAGTTACAGCTTGTGATGACCGTGCCCTGGCCCAGCAATCAAGGAGCCTCAATCCTCACCACTAACACCAGGGAGGTAGTCTCCTAGAAGAGAGGAAAGGATAATTAATACACACAGTAAAGTACAGTTTCCCTTAAGTGCACACAGCGATCACAGTCAGTCTGGGGCTGGTTGCTGTCTTGCTCACCAGGTCCGCAATAAGACTCCCCACTGGCACAGCTATAGGGTCCAGATCTCAGCCTAGCTGGGCAAGCTAAAACCTCCAGTACCCTCTCTGTCCAGCCAGTGCTTTGTGTCCCTGCCCAGGTAGCTGACACAACACACACACACACACTTTGCGATAAGTATTTATAAAACTTCACAGACACTCCTGGGAAAGGCTGTCACAGATTCTCCAGCTGTGCCCCTTTACCCAGACCATATGGTAGTAATCCCTGCCACCACCCAGCTAATAATATCAGCTACTAAAAGGCCCTTAAAAGGGTGTCCAATTATTACTGTGCAATATTATTATCCAAAGGTAATGTGACTATTCAGTCTAGGCTTATTGGGAAAGGCTTAGACAGTAAACTCTATAAATATATAATGTACTCTAAAGCATAATTTATCTCTTCATAAACCAGCCACAGGTAGAAGGTTTTAAAAATATTTAATAATAAATAATTAAAACACAAGACAAAACTACTACACCGCAGATATATCTAAGAGTTCAGAGATCACACAGAAACTTAAAATAATACAGTAGGACAGGTCTGATTTCAAAGAAAAAAAATACCTAATTAATCTTTACTAGCTTTAACTATTCCTACAAGAAATCACAGTGCTAGAAACTTACATGTGAGCTTAGGCAGAGTGCTGAGTTAGATATCCAAGATCAAAATGCTCTCAGTCTCTTGTGAGAAAACAGTATTTAAACATTACTAACAAACATGTCTGCTGGGTCTCTCCCAAATTACATCATGTTGACACTTAGGTTTTCCCAGGCAAACAGACTGCATTATTTAGCAATTTAACACCTACTCAGAAACTTACAACAATATAAGTAATTTCACATGTATACTCTAACAGAAACCAGAGCAATAAAGCACATTTCACATCTAAATTCTGGTCATAAGCTTTAGCCTTAAAACAATGGGCATGAAACCTTCATCCAGACTCACTGGAGCCAAATTCTAACATGAAAGGGTCACAACATGCTTCACTGGGCCAGTAGATTGCAATGTTGTCACATATTTTGCAGTTCCACATTTCACAGTATTCTTTTACACTCAAGAAAACATGCCTGTATATTACATTTATTTACAAATGCCAGAATTATATATCAAATTATGTTTGACTAGGCTGGCAGCTTTCACCCATCTCTCCCCAGTCATCACACAGCTATTTACTCTCACAACATTTCTGACCGGGTGTAGTGTAGAAATTTTTTTTAATTTGCTAAATCCTTATTTTCTCAAGAAACATGTTCCCAATTACCCCTCTACCATCACACCACCAGAATTTGCTGTCTACCTTCAGAAAAATTCTCTGAAATTTGCTTGGGATATGACAGTGTCTATACAAACTCTTGCAAGCAGGAATCCTAAACCTTCTGGACTTTGTAGCCTACTTGGGAGCCATACAGACATCCTCCCACTGTTCCTTTGTAAATTGCTTTTCCAGTCTCTCACTTCCCTGTCTCATCTAATTTCCTCTGGTTGGGTATTAAAGTTTTCATGCAATATTTTATATGTTTTACTAATTCCCTTTTTAAACAGCAATTTCTATTCTATAACTCTGCTTAAAACTTTGCCAGAGCTGGTCTTTCACTTAATACTCCCCTGTCCCTTTCGGTTTGTCTGTACTCTGTCAGTCCCTGGTGGGAAGGCATTTTCTAATCTGAAGTCCATCTTTCAGCTTAGTCTCATCCCAGTCTATCACCTTTCCCTTTCTAGTTATTTGTTCCCAGTATCTTGGTTCATTTGTCAGTTTTCTGAAGTAAATTCCAATCCTCTCTTGCCAATTTTGTATACCCTACTTGTAGTCACCCTTGTTGGCAAAATCTCTTATCTGATGTTGTCAGTCTTTATTCATTCTTGAATGGGACTCTGTTCCAATCCTCGGAACCAGCTCGGCCATTATACAGCTCATGCCAGCCAAAACACTCTTGAGTTAAGTCTCTACCCACAGTGCCCCTTTCTCCATTACCTCAGATCTCGTTTGCTGCTCTGTCAGCAAGTAGCATCAGCCGTTGCTCTCAGCTAAGTCTTATAAAAATGTTTTCTTCCAAGATATATAAATATATGTAGATAGATATATAGATATTTACTACTGTGAGTGTCTGAATACTATATCCCTTATTATTATTAACCCCCTCTGGCTTTCTTACCTCTAGGGGTGTTTTTCTGTACCATCGTTGGCACCTCCTTTCCTTTTCTGATTACCGTTTTGGTGTTCTTAGCTACCATAGTTGGTAGATTTTTCCATCTGTCTTTAGTGTGTGTGTGTGTGTGTTTAGCGCTTGTTTATCTCAACGCAAAATGGCAGAAAAACAAAAAGGCAGTTCTAGGTTCAGATAGTGCCAGGACTGTGGAAGAAAGATGCCCAGCTCTGATGGGCATCTTTCCTGTGTTTATTGTGAAGGAGCTCCTCACCTAGATTTAAATTGCAAAATTTGCCAGGCCTTTAGTCATTGGGCCTTGGTCAAGCATTGAGATAAGCTCATTTTAAAGGGCTTACTAAAGATCTCTTTCAGTGAAGCCTTGACCAAGCCTGACGCTTCTAAATCTGACTCTTCCAAAAAGAAGAGCCACTTGGTGCCTGCATCCCACAGCACTCGTGGGCCCAAAACATAAGAGTCTGGTTCCGACTACCTCCTCGGAAACAAAAGCTAAGGTACCAAAAATGCAAGTTCAAGATTCCTCAACACCAATTGCTACTGCTGCGGTGCCTTTGACACCAGCACCGGCATATTTTGGTTTCTGGTTAGGGGCCGGCCTCTCCTACAGCAGGCTTTAGCTACCTCCTTGGTGTAGACACCTGAACAGGTTTTTCCCAAGACAAGGTATTTACCTTCATAAACCCCTTTGCGGGCCATTTGTCCAGTCCCTTTCCTAGAACGACCAGAGTCCCCTTCAGGTTTTTCAGTTCGATCCTCCAGGAGTCTCTCTCAGGTAGACATTGTGAGATTGGTGGATCAGCTGTTGGTATCCAGAGGTATCCGTGCCCCTTCTCAAGGTACAAACCATATGTCTCCTGGTGGATAGCCAACTGGCTCACAGGACCCAGGAAGTTAGAACTGGGGAGTCCACCTCTACGAAGAAGCTAGTCACATATGGATTCCCTCAGCGATCAGTCCTTGGACCCCTCCTTTTTGGCATTTACTTCTCAGAAGTCAAGGCCAATGTCAGTGGTCTCTGGCTGACTAAATTTGCAGATAATTGCAAATTAGGAGCTGTTATTGATTCTTGCACTGACACAAATGTTCTCCAAGAGGGACTGACGCAGACAAATAACTGGTGTCAGAGCCATGGACTAAAACTAAATGCCAGCAAATGCATAATAGCATCCTTTGGGAAGTCTTCCATCCCTGGTAACTATCATATTGATAACACACCCCTTAGAGTTGACCCAGTAGTCAGGGATGTAGGGACACATATAGATAGCAATCTAGCCTTTGATCATCACGTGTCTGCAGTGGTGAGGAAATCATTCTGTGTTGTGCAACTTATGAACAAAGGTATGTCATCTCAGTCCAAGGAAGTCATTGTTCCACTGTATTCATCATTCATCAGACCTGCACCCTTTGGTATGTACCTAACCAAGCATATCCAACAACTGGAACGTTCCTCACTAAAAGAATGCAGGACATACATAATATGTCCTGTGTAGACTGCTAAAAGACCCTATCCCTGTATTCTGTCTCCTACAGGCTTTTGAGGGGAGATCTATGCCTGGCATACAGGGCATTGCCAGACCCCACTCTGATGGACTTCCTGCATATCCACAAAACAAAAATTACCAGAATTACCCATTCTAAAGACTTAAACCTTGCATGTGATATAAATAGGACCTGCTGGAGAGATAGGAATGTATCCCAGAGATTACCCCATTTATGGAACAGGTTCCCCATCCATGTGAAGCAGAGTTCCTACCTAACCCAATTCAAGTGCAACTTGAACAATTGGATGGGAAACTGATCCCTGGTCTGGCACCTATTTCTCCAATGCAAACGGGTAACCTGTAAATGGGTCATCTTCCAGTCCCATGCTTGCACTTATCAAGGGTATCAAAACTTGTCAGAGATTTGGGGTGCATGGCTAGGCTTAAAAAGGCCCTTGTAGTCGTTAGCCTAGTAAACACCTATGAAGCCCTTTTCCCTTCTGGAGTTTGGGTGTCTTCTCCAAGGACTCCTACACGGTCTCCTCCTCTGACTTCCACCAGAGCTTTGGAGCCCAGCACTTCGATCCTCGCAGTGCCAGCTGCCTCGGTACAGTTAGGCATGCCTTCCTCGCCACCAAATGTGGCTCTGACTTCTTCAGTTCCCTCCTCGGAACCAGTAGATTCTCAGGGCTGAGACTCTGCTTCTAGCTCAAAGGGTCTTGGATTGCCTCCTGTTTTTTATGCGGAGCCAACCTTGGCTCTTGGGACTCTGTCAGTTGCTGGTCCTTCCTCAGCTCCTGTCTTGGTGGGTGAACTCTCTGAGTGGGGTATGACCTCTTTTCTGGGCTCCCACTCCTCTTTGGGGGACCATACCTTCCAGGTTATGGAGAGAGCTTTAGTCTCTGCAGGCTGTCAGCTGGTTCTTCCTGCACTGGAGCATCATATTACCATATTTCCTGGCCCAGCACCGACACCAATCCCCTTGACAGGACAGTGAGCACCAAAGCTTCAGGTTACCCCTGCACAGGGCCCCTCTTCTTAGGATGCTTCTCCAGAGATCCCCACTGAGGAACCCCCCCCCCATAAGGAGGCATGCAAGAGGAAGCACCCAGATTCCCCGGAAGAATCTGTCAGTGAAGATACGGATTTTGATGAATGGAAAGGTTCACCCCAGTCACCCCCTGAAGTTATCTCCTTTGGAGATATCCTGGAGATCCTCAAACAGAGGGGTAACTGGAATCCCCAAGACCTGACCTCAGAAGAGTCAGTGTAGTTGCAAGCGTTCAGTGCTCAACCATCTACTTACTGGGTGACCCCACCCACTGACTATCTAATTAAGCTGATCACGCAGCGGACTTGGAAGGCCTCTCATTCCATAGACGCTATTCCCCGAAACCAGACAAAATTCTTTCTCTAACTGGAGAACCACCAATATTGAGCCAAGGGTTTAGCAGTAGATGCTATGGTAGTGGCGGCTGCCACCAAGAAGGAACTTGCTGATGAGAGTCCTGCTGTACATCCTTCTAGCTGGGAGCAAACTTTAGTGCTACCTCTCTTTGAACCAGCAGCTACTTGCCTTCTTAAACTCTTGTTCTAGTAGCTATCACTTCCACCAGAAGAGTCTCTGAGATCCAGGCATTATGTGCGAAGCCCCCCATATATCATCTTTCATAAAGACAGGGTGTCCTTGAGAACTAACCCTTCCTTCCTTCCTAAAGTGGTTTCTGAATCCAATATTAATCAGACTATTTGAATTACCAGTTTTCTTTCCAAGGTTTTCCAACAGAGGTGAATATAGCTTACATTCATTGGACGTTCACAGGCAATTGTGTTTTTACGTGAACAAGACTAAAGAGTCCAGGAAATCAAATCCACTGTTCATTTCCTTTTCTCATCCAACAGTTGGACAAGCTGTATTAAAAGTGGGTCTACGCTTCATTGACCTTCACACATTTTACTAGATTCCAGAGAGATCTGATTAAGGAGTTCTTGGAGCCTCTCGCTGGAGCTGTGTCTGAGGTGCAGGATAAGAAAGCCTCTCAGCTAGCCACCCTGGAGTCTATTTTGAACTTGTCCATGCAGTTTATTGCACACGCAGCCGAAGGCATGACTACAGTATTGGCTTCCGGCATTGCCATGAGGTGCCATGCCTGGATGTGCTTGTGTGAATTCGCAGAGCCCTTCAAGTCTTTCTTCATCAATGCTCCTTTTGACTGATCATTTTTGTTTGGCCCCAAGGTGAAGGACACACTAGCCAGGTGTGAAAGGGATGGAATGACCCTGTCTGCTGTAGGCATTATTTTTTCTACTCCTCAGCGATCCTACTGAAGGAATCAGAGGAGTGGAAAAATGTGTTTGAAAAAGTCCCAGGGGCCTTTCCTGGACACACATGGTGGCGGCTCTCCTCAGAGCATAGGGGGAAGCTCAGATGGAAGACGCCAACCACAAGGCAGATGTAGCCCATGAAACCTGAGTTCCAGAGAGACTTTCTCTGAACAACCCTACCGACTCCTGAAAGGAGGCCCGATTGCTTATCTCTGGAAGCAGTCGGGAGGAGACTCTAACTGCGCTCGACAGCCTGGCTGCAAATAACCTTCAGTACTTGGATGCAGAGAATGTACTGCAGTGGTGGTGCTGCGGTAGCGTTGTCGCCTCTCAGCAAGACGTCCTATTTGATTCTCAGCTAGAGCGTCTTCTGTGAGGAGACATGCGTGAATGGGAATACCTTCATTGAAGGTTGTGCATCAGGGCTGGCAACTCTGCACGTAAAATTCCACTGCCAATCATTAGCTGACCGGAGTTCCGCTGTGGCGACCCCTAACCAGGAAAAGCCGAAAGACACAACAACTTGGATGCAGAGAATCATTACCAGAGGCTGTCATATTCTCTTCACCCTTCTCCTGGGATCTCTGAGAAAAATCCCTGATGTTCCACCCAATCAGAGGGATCAAGCAGCCATAGAGGTTCACAAGCTGCTAGAAAAAAGTCATCCCAAGAAGTCCCACCAGAGCAGATAGGATCTGGATTTTACTCCAGGTTCCTTTTAGTGCCATAGAAGACATGGGACTGGAGGCCAATATTTGACCTCAGCTTTCTGAGCAACTTTGTTCAGCAGACAAAATTCCAGATGGTCATGGTTCAGTCTATTCTCCCCTTTCTAGGGGAAAACGATTGGATGTGATCTATAGACCTTCAAGATGCGTGTTACCGCATAAAGGTGGACAAATGCTCAAGAAGGTTTTTCCCCTTTCAGCTAGGGGCCAGTCATTACCATTTCAGAGCATTGCCCTTTGACCTTACCACAGCCCCCAGGGTGTTCACCAAATCCATAGCAGCAGTCATGGCTGATGTGAGATTACACGGATTCTGGGTGTTTCCTTAGCTAGACAACTGGCTCCTCACTGCCCCTAGCAGGCATCTACTGCTGTAAGCCACAGACTTCATACACTTGTTCAGTGCCCTGGGCATAAGTCAGCTACGAAAAGTCACAGCAGTCTCCCATTCACCACATAGAATTCATAGTAGCCCGCCTCAACATGGTTTCGTGTGCAGCTTCTCTACCCTTTCACAGGCTCCAAAAGATAAGCTCATTCTGGTAAAAAAACAAAGTGTCTGCTCTATTTGTTGTCCATGCCCTAGGATCTGTGACAGGGGCCATCACCCTAGTCCCTTTGGTGAGATTTCACAAAGGATACTTAAGTGGCTTCTGGCCTCCCAGTGGTCCATTCTTTCTCATCCGATGACGCACCTGGTCTTAATAAGAAGATGTTGCAAAAAGAATCTATCCTGGTGGATGCAGTCAGAAGAAATCCTAATGGACCATCCCTTTGTTTCCCTGCAACCCAAGGCCATAGTGACCATGGACACCTCCCAGGTGGGGTAGGGGGGGCATTATCTGGGAAGAACAGTTCAAAGCCCTTGGTCTCCACAAGAGGCCAACTTGCACTTCATTATCATGGAAATGAGAACAGTGCTCCTAGCATTGCAAGCCTTTCAATTTGCTCTTCCACTGGGAACAGTTGTGATCCAGTCAGACAATGTCAGTGGTATGGTATATCATTAAACAAAGGGAACCAAATCCTACCACCTTTGCTGGGAAGCTCGAAGTATGGTAATGGGTGATAACTTCCAATCTCTTTCTTGTAGCAATGCATATCCCAAGGAGTTCCAACATGGTAGCGGACAAGCTGAGCAGACACATTCTACTGCCTCACGAGTGGTTTCTCAATCCCAGAGTGGAGAAGGAAATCTTTGCTGATGGGTCCAGCCTTGCTGCAATTTCTTTGCCTCCCCAATGAACAACAAGTGCAGCAGCTACTTTGCCCTAATCCCCCCTCAGGGGGAGTCTCCGAGAAACACTATCTTTCTCTGTTGGCCCTGGGGTCTTCTTTATTCCTTTCCTCCATCTCCTCTCATACCCCTCTTCCTAAAGAAAGTCCAAAGGTTGCAAAGCAAAGTGAGTCTTATTGCTGTCTTTTGGCCCAGGTAAATTTGGTTTCCCTTTCTATGATCTCGCTTGATTCACCAACCATGGATTCTGGACCCAGTTCCAGACCTGCTCTCTCACCCACAGGGATTGGTGCACCCCAATCTGCACTCTGTCTCAAGCTCACAAGCATGGCTTCTCCAATTCCATTAATTTCCAGGCAAAATATCTTAAGGATGTGTACTATCATATAAAGATGAACAGTTGACCCAGAAGATTTCTATGCTTCCAGCTGGGAGACCGTCACTATCAGTTCAGAGTTCTGACCTTTGGTCTCACCACAGCCCCCCAGGGTGTTCACCAAATGCATGGCAGATGTAGCAGCTCAGTTGAGACTGCAAGGATTCAGAGTGCTTCCATACTTAAGATGACTGGCTCATTTCTGGCCAACCAGGCATCAGCTCATCATGGCAAGACAAAAAGTGATCCAGACAGTGCTCAACTAGGAATCACCATACACTATCAAAAGTCTCATCTAGAACGAAGTCAAAGTCTAGAGTTCATAGGAGCACTACTCAATACAAAATCAACTATAGCCTTACTTCCCCTCTCCAGAGTTCAAACAATAAGATTGCAAATGAGAAAGATAGTTTGCAGTACCACAATCCCAGCCCACTTGGTCCTTCAGGGTTTGGGGTCAATGGCAGCAACAGTAACATTACTATCCTTAGCCAGGTGTCACGTGTGAGTTCTTCAGTGGATGCTGTCCTCCCAATAGTTAATATTTCATCTTCCTTTATCTGCTCCAGTACAAATCACCAATATATTCAAAAGGGATCTACTGTGGTAGGTTCATTCAGAAGAGGTTTTACAAGGACGTTTATTCATCCCTTCTCATCTCAAGTCCATTGCGACCATGTATACTTCCGAGCTGGGGGGGGGGCATTAACTGGGAAAGACAGTCCAAGGCACTTGGTACCCCAAACAGGCCAATTTGCATACCAGTGTCCTCGAGCTGAGAGCAGTGCTTTCAGCATTGTAGGCCTTTCAGAATGCTCTCCCTTCAGGAACTATTGCGATTCAAGCAGACAACATGTGAGTGGTTTGGTACATCAACAAACAAGGAGGAACCAGATCTTACACCTTGTGTTGAAGTGCTCAGGGTTTGGCAATGGGTAATGTCTTCCAACCGCTTTCTTATTGCAACACATATTCTGGTGAAGTCCAACGTATTAGCAGACAAACAGAGCACGTACATCCTACTACCTTGTGAGTGGTCCTTCAACAAGAAAGTAGGGAAATTGATTTTCTGACAATGGGGAAAGCCTTGCTGCGATCTGTTTGCATCTCCCTTGAATAAGTGCAGCAGCTACTTTGCCCTCCCCCCCCCCCACAAGGGAAGTCACCGAGGGATGCTGTTCTCCACAATTGCTCCCCCCTGTCTACTTTATGCTTGTCCCCAATTCTTTTTATTCCAAAGTTCCTACAGAGAGCTGCCACGTTGAAGAGTGAAGTCCGCCTCAGTGTGCACCCTATTGGCCTCAACAGATTTGGTTCCCCTTCCTATGGCCTCATTTAATTCATCAAGACTGGATTCTAGACCCAGCTCTAGATCTGCTGTCTCACCCGATAGGCATATTTCATCCGAACCTTCCCAATCTCAAGCTGACTGCTTGGTTTATCCATTTCCAGTAATAGCCAGACACTGCTGTTGTCTCCTGTTTGCATCATTTTATTTTCTCTTAAACCATCTACAAGTAAACTTTATGTCAGTAAATGGAAGAGATTCATACATGGGCTGTTCAAAATCATATTGATCTCTTTTCTGCCCCAGTTGATAGCATTATCAATTTGTAGACCCTACTTTTTAATCAAGGAGCCAGTGCTTTAACAGTTAAAGTTTAGTTTTCAGCAATTTCTAATTTCTATAGTGGATGTGATGGTTCCTCACTCGCTTCTCATAAACTTTGTAAAAACTTTTTCAGAGGCACACTCCTTTTAAAACCTCCATTTGAAGATCCTACCCCTTCATGGGATCTTAATCTGGGATTGCAAGCCTTGATCACTCCACCCTTTGAACCTGCACATGACTGTGGTCTTAAATTTCTTTCTTGGAAAACTTTTATTATTGTTGGCCTTCCGCCAAACAAATTTAAGAAATTCAGGGTTTGTCTGTGAAGCCCCCATTTATGTACAACAAATTGGATATCCCCTTTTCCAAGGCAGATACATGCTCATTCAGCCAGGTTTGTAGTACCGTCCTCTGTTTTTCATTCAAGAGCTTTCATGGATAAAATATGTGCTGCAGCAACTTGGGCTTCCCCTCCATACCTTTAGCACTCATTACAAATTGCATTTGATATTAAAAAGTAGAGCATCATTTGGCTCAGTGGTGCTTAGGAATATCCTTCCTTGAGTCCACCCTGGGATTTAGGTAGTTGGGGACTCTGTCCCATCAGTTGAGGACAGAAGGACATCCGATAAAGAAGTTATGTACTTACTGTAAAATTTCATCTGTGTTTAATTTCTTTCTTCCTCAACTCCCCGCCCATCATCCCCCATCCTTATGTTTATTTTCTGGAGGAGTGAGTGGATTTACGTGTAAATATTTCTTGTATTTCAACCATAATAAAGCTCCAGATATAGCCTTGTCTAGACCTTTTTCTATTTTTACTTGTATGTTTCTTTATATCAAACAAGCTCCGAGGTAATTGTGATTGGTGCTTTCTGGGTAAGAGAGAAGCTTCAGAGTTCTAAGTTGCCATTAGGTTTTGCTATGACCAAGGGAAACCCATCAGTTGAGAAAGAAAGAAAATGGACAACACAGATGGAACATTATGGTAAGTACATAACTTATTTATATTATGGCTGGGGGGTGCTGGGTTTGAGCTAAGTTTCAGTTCGAGTAAGAATATTAGGCTTATGTTGGGTAATCCAGGCATGTAGTTCAGCACTTTTATTTCTTGCACTTCTAACATTTATTCACCAAAAGTTAGATTACGTGAGTTCGGGGTTGACCTTTGAAGGGTTGGAGTTGTGTGTGGAAGAGAATTGCCTTGATGTTCACTGTGATAGGTGGGGCCAGGATTGGGTTGAATGTCTCCTCTTAAAAGGATTTTAGTGCATTAGGGAATTGATACTTGTTTTTAGAAAGGATTTTTCCACTTAATTTTGTTTTGGTTGAGTTGAAGTAGAGTTGATCAGTTTATATTTGGAGTAACGGTGGCAGGCGTCATTAAATAGGTTTGGTGCAATGTGTGGAGATTGTAAGGAAAAAGTATTAATAGGTGGTTGAGACAGGGCTAGAGAGATGTTGAGAGCTATTAGTCACTATAGGGTGAGAGATGTCTCAGTAGGAAGAGGGGAATAGAGAGGATAAGTTGAGGAGTGGCGTGATTAAGTAAATGGATCTGTATGTTACCTAGTAAGATACCTAGTAGTGGTGGGGGCTGAAAGCTGATAGAGGATATGTAGGAAAGAAGTATTTTCTGTGAAGGATAAGTTTTAGGTTGCCCTAGAATCTGCTTAGTATTAGAATGTATTTCCAAGTGTGCATTGCACTTGTTCTTTACTTGACTATGAGTACTGCCGTCTGTTTCACAGGAAGCTCACAGAGATTCCTAGTCCTAATTTCCCCTATAAACACCTACACCATTAGTGGCTGGGGCAGTGTCCCATCAGGCAGCAGCAGTTCTTGAAGTAAAGAAATGCTTTCTTCAAGCTCAATTACTCTTTCTTTATTGTAATACTAATTTTAAACAAATTCCCTGTTCCTCCTCTGTGCTATTACACATGCTTATGCTGTTAACTCTATACAGTAATTATGGTGTCTGTAGTTATTCTACAGCCTGGCTGGCTTCTTCCACCATTACATCAGAATACTGATGAAATTAATACTGACCTATCAGACCAGCAGATAGATTGTGCGAGTTTTTTGAAGGCTGTTTGGGAGAATGACACTTGAGTCAGAAAAAACATAATACCACCCCTACTTCATATCCACGTTTAAACCAAATGGTTTACTCTACAGGGTAACTCAAGAAAACTGAATATATATTGAAGCAGCTGCTGGTACCTGTGACACTGCCAGCCCAGCTAGATAGAATTTTGTAAATAATTCTATCATTTGTGAATAGTAATATGATTTGTATGCTTGCCTTAAAAATGTAATAAAACTATATGTTCTGTACTGAGCTTCAAGATTGTAACCACAGTGCACCCTGCTGGAAAAGAGCAGAAATGTGTATAAACTCTATGCCTATGTAAATGTATGTTTCATAGTGGAAATTGGGATATACAGAGTTAACTTGCAGAACTCTTAAGAAAATAAGTTGATAAGTAAAGAGTTTTACGATGCGTTATAAAGTCAGTTTATCTCAAGCTAAGAGAGACAGGATGTCTAGGCTAGGGGCTTCTTTCTATTGTCTGGAAACAGAGGTAATTTCAGGTTTCCAAGGTAATTGTTTTACGACTTCCAGTTCAGGCAAGCTTATAAGAGAGAATTGTCCGCTTCTGAGTGATAAGTATTTTTAACAGAGACATGTTAAACATTTACGTGCCTGCTAAACTGGGAAACTAGGCAGAGGCGACAAGAATGATGTAATCTGAAATGATTCAGCAGCAGTGTCTATTATCAATTTAAGAACTATCTCAGAGAGAAAGAGTGCATTTTGTATTTTGTTCTGGACCGGTTAACAACTCACCAGCACTTTGCCTTGCTCTGTAAGTAAATTATTTAGAACATAGTTTTCTCTTAGAGATAGATAGAAGTATAGCAAGATTCGTGTAGATGTTTTCTATATTTATGTGAGACTGTCCTACTGTGTTATTTTAAAGTATTTCCTGTGATTATGAACGTTGCTGTCACTGTGTTTAGTTAATAAGTATTGTCTGGTGTTTTTATAATTTATTGTTAAATATATTTAAGCCTATTAATTGTGGCTAGTTTTTGTATAGAGGTATTTAAGTTCTTAGAAGACTTGCATATGTATTTGGTGACACTGTATAGTCCACTCTAGAATAGCCTTAAAAGTTTGGTCACACTTACCATTTGGTTAACAGTAACATTGCACAGTGGAATTGGTCACCCTTTGGGAAGGGCCTTACAGTAGCTGATGAGTGGCTGGTGCTACTTTATAGTCTGGGCAGAAGGGGGCATAGCTAGTGGACGTGTGCCAGACTTCTTCAGGAGTGTCTGCGTGTTTATATATAATTCAGATCTCAAAGTGTGTGAGTGTGTGTGTCAGCTACTTGGGCAGGGACATGAAGTGCTGGAGGCTTTGACTTGACCACTCGGCTGAGATCTTAACCCAATAGCTATGCCAGTGGGGAGTCTTATTAGGGATCTGGAGAGAGAGGGAGAAACCATCCCCAGACTTACTGTGATCTCTGTGTGCTCTTAAGGGAAATTGTACTTCACTGTGTGTGTACTGTTCATCCTCCCAATGTGCACGTCTCTCACTGGTGTTAGTGGGAGGATTGAGGTTCCTTAATTACTGGGCCAGTGCATGGGCATCACAGTACAAAAGCCCTTCAGAACCGTTGTAATGGAGATATAGTACACAGTCATACCTTTGGTAGCCATCTGTGGATGGATAAACTAAAGCTAACAGTTGAGCTAGATTTTGCTGGTCTACCTTTAAGAAGATTTCAGAGCCACCTGTCTTGAGTGCCAGAAAGCAGCATCTAATTAATGGAAGTCTGTGTAAGCACCCCTCTCTATCTCTAAGATTATGTCACCGTAGGTTGGTCTAACTTTGTTATGAGAGTGGTTTTAATAAAAAGTTTGTAAAGCTTTTTATTGAACTACTGTTTAAAAATGTAAGCAATAATAGGAGAGAAAATGCTTTTCAAAACTTAACTCGGATGCAGCAAAGATTGTATGAATATTAACAAATTGCTTTAACTGTCTAAATGGATGGCCTTCTTAAAATACTCTGCAAAGAAAAAGTAGGGAACATTTAGTATTGTGTAGCATGAACTACAGCCTTCTCTCCAAGATAGTGTGGCATGGAAGTTAGCGTATATTAATAGTAGGTGGTGTTAAGGCTGTGCTCCTCCATAGGTTCATTGGTTGGTACTAGGCTATTGGCCCTAAGGCCTATGCAAGGCTAGCCATAACAATTCCCTGGAAATTTTTTCCCACAATATTTACTTCTCTGGGCCCCTGTTTAGCAGGGCGACTGACATGATCCCCGGGGTGAATTTCCTATCTCCCATCCAATCATCAAGGTCCCTTTTGAAGAGGGCCAATAAGGTGCTCTGCTTGACATGTATGGGCAGTCTATTCCAGAGTATGGGGAGTCTCTGGGTCAGGAACCTATCCCTCCAGCATGTTTTGTTCATTGTGATAAGGTTTAGATCCCTGGAGTGTGTGGCTCTGAGGGATTGGGATTTTTTTAAGTGGAGCATGTCCAACAGCTCAGGGTTTGACATGGCCTTGTATGTTAAGCAGAGATTGCCTCTGAGTAGATGATATTCCGCAGAGTATAGCTGGAGTTTTTTTTAGATGGTCAGCATATGGCAATCTGCTTTAGGCCTGTGATTCTTTTAGTGAGGTATTTCTGTGGCCTTTCCAGCTGTTGCACATGTCTTGTGAGGTACATACCAAATGGGGCATTATACTCTATAATGGGTCTAATGAGGGATGAGTACAGTGGGACACTTGACCTCCTTTTTTCTGGATGAAAAGCCCTTAGTGATGAGGTGTGCCATGTAGAAGGATTTCCTGACTGTTGTGGCGATGTGGTTATCGAAAGTGAGACCACTGTCCACTTGTGTCCCTAAGTCTCTCATCACACTTTCGATGTTTAGTGTCCTGCCACCTATGTGGTAGTTCATGGGTACGTGTTTTTTTTCCAAAGGGGATGACTATACATTTCTTGGCATTAAGCTTGAGCCCATGGCTCTGGCACCGTTCATCTGTTTCTGTAAGGCCCTTTTGTAGAATATTCACATCATTTGGGGATTCAATAATGGCTCCCAGTTTGCAGTCATCTGCGAACTTTGTTAGCTAGTCCCTTACTGTTGGCCTGTACTTCAGAGAAGTAGATGCCAAGCAAGAGTGGTCCCAGGACTGAACCCTGAGGTACTCCACTTGTCTGGAGCTGGATTCGGAGTCGGCGACTTTTACAGTCTGGGTTCTATCAGTAAGCCAGTTGGCAACCCATCGAGTGACGTAGGGATTTATGCCCAGCTTAGTAAGTTTATCTATGATTCCAGAGTGGGGGATGGTGTTGAAGGCCTTGGTGAGGTCCAGATAGGCTGTGTGGACCTCCTTACCTTCGTCCACAGCTCTGGAGACCGATTCAAAGAAGTCAATCAGATTCAGGAGACAAGATCGGCCCTTCACAAACCCAAACTGGGTGGGGTCCAGTGTCTGGAGGTTGCCAATGTCTTTGTTTACAAGTTCCATGATAATGCGTTCCATGCCCTTGCAGATCAGGCTTGTCAGACTGATAGGATGGTAGTTCCCGGGATCCAAGGTGGATCCTCCCTTGTGGAGCAGGATAACTGTAGCTGTGCGCCACTCAGTGGGCACGAAGCCTGAGATGAGGCTATGATTAAACATGACACTTAGGTGGGGTGCCAGTTAATTTTGTAGTTCATGTAGTACACATCCTGGGATGTAATCTGGTCCCATGGATGCTGTATTCTTAGCTTTGGAGAGTGCTGTTTCTACCTGTGTGGCTGTGATTATCGGAATTTAGCAATCTTTTGGTATTGAGATGGGCCCTTTAGGGGGTGAGAGGGGAGTGAAGTTGGCACTAAATCAATCTGCCAGGATATTGGCAATATCCTTGGGATCAGTATATTTAATGCCATTTTGTTGTAGCTCAGAGCAGATCTGAGCTTTGCCATTTAGATTCTTGACATAACTATAGAATGCCTTGTGGTTGTCTTTGGAATCTTTGGCAATTTTATTTTTGTAACTAGCTTTTGAGGATTTTATGAGGGATCTCAGCTTCTTACTGAGGCTGGTGAGGGAGTTTTTTGCATCCTGGGATTTTCCTCTTTTCTGCAACAGTTTCTTCCTTCTGGTGTATGAGGAGACTTGCACCCTGCAATATAAATAAATAAAATACAGGTCTTTTGTGTTTTTCAAATTCATATTAGTAGCTTCAGTTGGCTTTTATTTTATATGTTTTTTTTTTGTGTGAGTGAGGAGTGTGAGGACATTTTGATGTATGTAGATGTTCATCGTATTGATCACTGTTGCAGTAGCCTTAGCTATAAGGGTTATATCCTGCCAAAGATATAACAACTGGCCAGCTACCAAAGCTTCAGGGCATCTCCCACACCTTCAGACCATTAAGCAGCTTGTGCTGAACTGCTTACAAAGACACTTATGAAAGCCAAGCCCTTGAGAGCTGTACTACTGCTGAAGAGAGTGCTTTTGTGGGTCTTTTGAGGTTTGATGGTCGGCTTGGGCAGATAAATTCCCTTTGGGGTTAAACCTTCCAGATTTTAAATTTATTGTTTAAATGTACGTTCTTGGTTAGGAAAGATGTTTTTATTCTAGGAGTTTACATTTTAACGGACTGTGACAAGATTTAACTGTACTTTTAAATGGGAGCACACTTTTTTCCTGTTAAACAGTTGTTAAAAACTTTGTTAAACAATTTTTCTCTGGAAAAACTGTATATTTTACTGTCGGGATGGCAAGATGCATTAAAGCACTTTTTACTGTGTTTTTAACTGGAAAAAGTGACTTTTGTAGGACTTTGAATGTTTACTGGCTTGTGCCGGTTGGTTTTCGGGGGAAAAGAGGCATCATTTTTGGCTTGACCATGGAAGACTCTACCAGTACCATTTTTGATCCTGCTCGCCACAAAAAGGAAAAATTAAGCACACAGCCTTTACCTTAGCAGTAGGTAGATGATTTTGCCATGGCCAAAGCTGGTTCCTCAGACCACTCATCTTTTACTGTGGATTCCTTTGGTGTTGTACATACAGCCACTATGAACTGGTGGTTAGCCACATCCACTGTGGCAGTTGGGGTCTCCTCAGTGGGCAAGGGAGAGCCACTTTAGTCAGTCATGGGAGAAGGGGCATGGAAGCATTCCCTGTTTGGCCAGAATTTTGTGTCTATCCCCGGGGTAAGGTACTGCTGCCATTAAAAACATGTTGGCTTCATTTTTCCTGTCAAAAAGAAACAGAAAACTAAACATTTATGTACTCCTGCTCACATTTCCCTTGACAGGAGTGGTTTATTAGCTCTGGCTTAGGGGTATAATTCAGGCTATTGATACTTCTTATAAGGTCTCTCTGGTAAACGAGATTCCTCTTTTCTTGAAGAGATTCAAGATTCTGAATCTAGACAGGAATATGAAGGGGCAGATATAGGTTTTTTTCTCAGATTTCTGATTCAAATTCAGAGGAGAGAAATGGTATCCGATTTTCCCTGTGAGGTTTTCTTTCTCTGAGACTATTTTTAGAGTATTCCAGTGTTTCCAGTGGGAGAACACTGAGGTTTCCTAGTCTCTCAGAAAATACTGTGAGCTGTTACAAATACGTTTTTCAGAACTTCTCCCATCCCTCCTGTGTTGTCCGCACTGGGGGATATATGTCATAGCCTGCAGTTTCCCTGATAAGTCAGCTAGCTGTCCCTAAAAAAAAAAAAAAATGGACTCTTTAAGGTTCCTCAGGATTTCAGGTTTTTATACACTTATGTTACCCAGCAGCTATAGCTTTAGTTAATTGTACTGCAGCTAAACATTTAGTTAGTTCCCGTCCTTCCCTTTTTGACAAGGATGGTAAAGTAATTGATCTGTTGTCAGTTTTCATTCCGTCTTCAACTGATGGGTTGGGTTCGGATCCTATCCTTGGATCTGACTCAGCCATTACTAAAGCTTGTGGCCACCAAAAAGCTCACAAGCTCCTCTCTCTTTCCCATAACGCACCAGCCTCTAACTTAGACCAGATGTTGTTTGCCTCTTTTCATGAAAAGATGTGGTCAGCCTGAGCTGTCAAGTTTTTTTCTAAGATAAGTGTATTTTTCTTATAACTTCCCTTTTTCTATCTTAAATTTCATTGCTATATTCGCGGAGAATAATTTTTTTTTTTTTTTTACCACCATTGTTGGTAATTTTTCTAGTCCTTGTTTCTGCTATTGTTGCACATTAGTGTAGTCTTACATACCATTGCTGGTATTCCTTTTTCCCTTTATTCTCTCTTCCTTTTCTTTCTTCACTTTCTCTTTGTTGCTAGTATGTCTGATAAAGGGCCTTCTGGTTTAAGAAAAAAAGTCAAAAGTGTGGGAAAAAAATTGCTCTTTTCAGAAGTCCTTGCTTTGTGTTTATTGCATGGGCCTACAGCATCTCCAAGAGGGATTGCTGGGTATGTAAGAACTTCAATCCTAGAGCGATAGCAGGCAGGAAGAATAAGATAATTTTAAAGGAGTTGCTTCTGTCAACCTTTGGTGAAGCTATTTCTGGGGCTCAGTCTCCCAAGACTAAAACCAGAGTCTGCAGCTAAGTCTCCGAGGCCCTCTGTTTCGTCGACTCCATCTTTGAAGCTGCCAAGGCCAGATCCAAAACTGGTTCAGATCCACTCTCCTTCAGATCCAACAAAAAAACTCAGTGGATTGAAGCCCTTCAGATCCAAAGATCCTAACTAGGGCAAAATGCTCACCAACATTGGACCCAGAACCTTCCAGGGTTCCCTCTCCCTTTTTGGTGGGATGCCGTTCCAGGTCAACGTCCCTTGCCTCATTTCATTTTTTCAGGAGTTTGACTGAGGATGATGTGGACAGAATACTGATGAGATTGCTCTCGGCTCAGAAACAGATGGATGTTGTTCTGGCTCCTAGCCCCTCATGTCAGGAAGCCTGTACATAGAGGATGGCCTAATGGGTAAGGTGTTTGCCTTACAAACACAAGGTGCAGGGTTTGAATCTCACAAGGGATAATTGGCTAGACTTACAATGGCTCGCAAGTGCAGTTAGCCTAGTACTAACCTATGAACCACCATTAACTGCTCCTTCTCTGCTTGCTATGCAAAGTTCCTTTGTCCATCCCCCTAACAGGGAGTCTAGGATGATGGACGGATTTGGGAAGTGTGTGCATGCATCAATGACCTTTGCCCTAGGTTGTTGAACTGTTTGGCACATTTTACCAGATTGCAAAGGGACTTGATCAAGGAATTTTCAAAATCCCTTTTAGGACTGATACTGCTGAGGCTCAGTCCTCTGTGGCCTTTCAGTCGACTACCCTCCAAACTATTTTCAAGTTCGTCTGTGAGGCTTATCTCGCATGTAGCTGATGGTGCCTCGTGGGCAGCAGGTTCAGGCATTAACATTAGGAGGCATGCCCGGGTGCACTTATGTTATTTTGCGGAGCCTTTCATGTCCTTGTTTGTCAGTGCACCCTTTTACAACCGTTTTTTGTTTGGCCTAAAAGGGAAGGACATGCAGTCCAGGTGTGAAAAAGATGGAAAGACCCTCTTTGCAGTGGGCGTACATTTTTCAACCCCTCAAAGATCCTTCTCCAGGAATCAATGAAGTGGATGGAAAATGTGGTTCAGAAAGTACCAGTGTCCTTTCAGGGACATGTGAAGATGGTTCCCCTAGGAGGGGCAGAGGGGAGAACTGAGATGGATGACAACATCCATGTGGCAGAGAAGCCCTGTAAAAATAAGGGTCCAGAAATTCTTTCTCTGATGGACCCTATCAGCGCTCCTGGAATAAGGCCCAATTGTCCCCCTCTGGAGGCAATCAGGGGTTGACTATCCCTGCCCCAGAGAGCCTAGCTAGCTATAACAAGAGATACTTCGGTGCAGAGGATTATTTCAAGAGGGTTATATAATTCCATATTTCCTACCACCTCCAACTGTATGCAAAATTCCCAAAGTTCCTCCCAGTCAGAGAAGAGCAGCAGCACTAGAAATACAAAAGCTGCAAGAAACCAGTTGTCCAAGAGGTCCCACCAGACCAGATAGAATCCGGAACTTACTCAAGATTCTTTTTAGTACCAAACAAAACAACATACTGGAGACATAATTTTGGATCTCCGTGACTTGGACAAGTCAGTTCGACATAGAGTTTTAGATGGTCATGGTTCAGTCCATTCTACTCTTCCAGAGCAAGGATGACTGGATGTGCTCAATAGTACACATCCTGAAAGTCTAGCACATGAAAATGAACAGACACTCCAGAAGGTATTTTCACTACCAGCTGGGAGCCAGTCGCTACCAGTTAAGAGCACTGACCTTTGGCCTCACCACAGCCCCCAGCGTGTTCACCAAATGCATGGCAGTAGTAACAGCTCACTTGAGACTGCAGGGAATCAGAGTGTTTCCATATCCAGGTGACTGGCTCATTACCACATTGACCGGGCATCTACTAATAAGAGCTAGAGTTCAGGTTCTCTGGACTTGTTCTTATATGGGAATAACTGCAAATTGCAACAAGTCTCCGTTACAACTGACTCAAACCTTGGAATTCGTAGGAGCAGTGTTCAACACAGTGTAAGTGACAGCTTATCTTCCACTTTAAAGAGTGCAGACTATCAGATTCCACATCAGGAAATTAATTTGCAGTGCCAAAATTTCAGCTTGATTGATTCTGGACACCTTAGGATTATTGTCTTTGGCCATCATTTTAGTTCCTGTAGCTAGATTTCATATGAGAATTCTTCAATGGATGCTAGCAACTCTGTGGTCAATTTTTTATCAATGTACTTCAGCACAAATAGTCACTCAGGCATGCAAAAATACCTTTGATGGTGGATTCAATCAGATCAAGTTCTACAAGGCTTTCCTTTAATTCTCCTTCAACCCAAGGCCATAGTGACCACAGATGCTTCCCAGATTGGGTGAGGGGGGCACTTTCTGGGGAAAACGGTCCAAGGCACTTGTTCCCCTGAAGAGGCCCACATGCATATCAACGTTTGGGAAATGAGAGCAGTGCTTTTATTATTGCAGACATTCCAAGACTGTCTTCCTTTCAGGACCATTGCAGTTTAGACAGACAATATGTCAGTAGTTTGGTTCTTCAACAAACAAGGAGGAACCAAGTCTTACCTCTTGTGTCGAGAAGCCCTCAGAGTGTAGCAGTGGTCAATCTCATCCATCTGCTTTCTCATATGAATGCACATTCTGCAAAAGTCCTTTGTGATAGCAGACAACTTGAGCAGGTCCACTCTTCTACCTCACAAGTGGTGTCTCATCTTAAAAGTGACAAAATGATTTTCAGTTAGTGGGGAAAGCCTTGCTGTGATCTTTTTGCTTCTACCCTAAACAACAAATATAGCAGCTATTTTTTGTTGTGTCTTTCAGCTTATCCCAGTTAGGGGTCGCCACAATGGAACTCTGGTCCGCTAATGTTTGGTAGTGGATTTTTATGTGCTGAGTTACTAGCCCTGACGCACAACCTTCAACGAAGGCACGCCCATTCACCCATGCCTCCACACTGAAGATGCTCTAGCTGAGAATCGAACTGGACAACGTCTTGCTGTGAGGCGACAACGCTACCGCAGCACCACTACCATGGATTACTTTGCCCTAATCCACCCTCCGAGGGAATCACTGAGGGATGGTCTACTCCATGATTGGCCCCGCCCTGGTGTCCTTTATGCTTACCCCCAATTCCTTTAATTCCAAAGTGTTTAAAGAAAGCTGCCAGGTTGAACAGAAAGTCGTCATCCTTGCACCTTCTTGGCCTTAACAGATTTGGTTCCTCTTCCTTTGGTCCCATCTTCTTTACCCACCTTGGATTCTGGATCCAATTCCAGACCCTCCTGTTTTACCCGACGAGCATAATTCATCCGAATATCTCAAACCTCAAGATAAGAGTGTTTTTTCCGTTAATAGCCAGACGGCCTATTCTCTCTTCCACTGTTTGTCATGTATTTTTATTTTTCCATAAACCTTCTACAAGAAAATTGTACACAAGTGAATGGAAAAGATTAGTTTGCTGGGCGCAACAAAAACACATTGACCCCCTTCTCAGCTCCTGTACTAAAAGTACTTGAATTTTTGGTAACAATTTTTAATGAGGGGGAGCTAGCTCCAAAATGATTAAAGTTCAGTTAGCAGCAATCTTATCATTTTCATATTGGATTTGAGAATTCTTCTGTGGCTTCATCTAAACTTTGTAAAGCTTTTTTGAGAGGCACACTCCTGCTGAGAGCCTCCCATATGAAGATCCTACTCCACCATAGATTTTGAACTTCTTACTGCCCACTTTAATTCATTCTCACTTTAAACCAATAGGTAGATGCAATCTTAAGTTCCTGACCTGATCAATTATCTTTCTAGATGCATTTACCTCTGCTAGAAGCATTTCAGAACAAGCATTGTCCTCTAAACCTCTCTACTTAATCTCTCATAAGGATAGACATTATGTACCCACACTTCTTTCCTTCTTAAGGTGGTATCAGAATCCAATATAAATCAGTCAATTAATTTGCCAGTTTACTTCCCTAAATTTGCAAACAAAGGTGAATATGTTGCATTTATTAAATGTTCACAGGCGATTGCACTTTTACACACATGGAGCAAAACAATTTAGAAAGATAGATCATATTTGTGATTGTGTGTCCTTTGCAGAACCAGTTTCAAAGGTAACCTTAGTCAAATGGCTGACAGATTGCATATCATTTATCTACAACAAGTGGGTTCTAATCTTAAACAAAACCTTTAAGAGCCCATTCAATTAGGTCTGTGATGCCCGTACTCTCGCCCAGTAATCAAGTAGCCTCAGTCATCACCACTAACATCAGTGAGAGATGTGCTCATTGGGAGGATAATAGGTGTACACACAGTAAAGTTCAATTTCCTGTAAGAGCACACAGAGATCACAGTCAGTCTGGGGCTGGTTTCTCCCTCTCTTTCCAGATCCCCAATAAGACTCCCCACTGGCACAGCTATAGGGTTCAGATCGCAGTGGTCAAGCCAAAACCTCCAGCACCCTCTCTGTCCAACCAGTGGTTTGTGTCCAAGCTCCAAATAGCTGACACACACATACTTTGAAATTTGAATTATATACAAACACACCAATACTCCTGGGGAAGGCTGGCACAGGTTCTCCAGCTATGCCCTTTTCTGCCCAGACTATGCGGTAGTACCACCTGCCACCAACCACCACTAACAGCTACTATAAAGGCCCTTACCAAAGGGTGTCCAATTCTACTGAACAATGTTACTGTTATCCAAATGGTAAATGTGAATAAGACTTAGTCCAGTTAAGAGTGGGCTTGTACAGTATCACCAAATACATATGCAAGTACTCTAAGAGCTTATATATCTCTACACAAAACCAGCCACAATTAATAGGTTTAAATATATTTAATAAAGCACTAGACAATGCTCATTAACTCAACACAGAGACATTAGAGTTCAGAATCACAGGAACTATTTTAAAGCAACATTGTAGGACAGTCTCACATAAATACAGGAAACATCTAACTATTCTTGGTATATTCCTATCTCTAAGAGAAACTATGTTCTAAATAACTTACTTACAGAGCAAGGCGAATATAGATGAAAAGTCCTGGAGATGTTTACAGGTCCAGAACAAGATACAAAATGCACTGACTTTCTCTCTGAGATGGTTTTTAAGTTAGTAATACACATTACTGCTGATCATCTCAGATTACATCATTCTTGTCACTCTGCCTAAATTCCTCAGGCTAGCAGGAACTTAAATTTTAACAGGTCTCTGTTAAAAATACTTCTCTCAGAAGCTAACAATTCTCTGTTAGAAGCTTGCCTGAAACTGAAAGTTGTAAAACAATTACCTTGGAAACCTGTAATTACATCTGTTTCCAGACAATAGAAAGAAGTCCCTAGCCTAGCCATCCTGTCTCTTAGCTGAGATTAACATTATAACACATCGTGAAACTCTTTACTTATCTTATTTTCTTAGAGTTTTGCAAGCTAACTCTGTATGTCCCAATTTCTGCTATGAAAACATACATTTGCATTGGCATATTGTTTATACACGTCTGCTCTTTTCCAGCAGGATGTACTGTGGTTACAGTCTTGAAGCTCAGTGCAGAGCATATAGTTTAGTTACATTTTCAAGGCAAGCATACAAATCCTATTACTATTTACAGATGACAGAAATATTTACAAAATTCTGTCTAGCTGGGCTGTCAGTGTCACATTTCTATATAAATCATATATTTTCAAGTGACATATAATTATTTACAAAATTCCAGCTAGCTGGGCTGGCAGCATCTCAGTTTATCACAAGGTCCATGGCAACTTCTTCAGTGGACAAATATATCTGTGGCTTGGGATAATCCTCATACCTTTATCACTCATTATAAACTGGATCTAGTCTTGAGGCAGGAAGACCAGCCTTTGGCTCAACTGTGCTCAGAAATATCCTTCCTTAGAATCCACCAGGGATTTTAGGTGGCTGGGGACTCTGTCCCAACAATTGAAGATAGAATGAAAATTGACATCAGATAAAAAATATGTACTTAACATAATATTCCATCTGTGTTGTCCATTTTCATTCTTCCTCAACTTTCCACCCGCCAAACGTAACACTTTGCACTATGGATTTCTGGAAGAACAAGAGATTATAAGAACACCACTATCCTTAATGTTGAGCTTCAGATATAGCTTTTTTGTTAGGAAATGTATAGTAGCTCTTTCTAGTTTATGTAAAACAGCAAACCAGATGTGAAATATGTTTGGGTTTGTGCATTATGGGTAAGGAAGGAGCTCAAGAGCTGTTTGGTGGCCACAAACTTTAGTAACAGCTGACTTAGATCAGAACAACAGAACAGAACCAAACAGTTGAGAAAGAATGAAAATGGACAACACAGATAGAATGTTATGGTAAGTACATACCTTTATTGTAAGTATTGGAAAACATGTATGCTTCTGCAATTTTGATTTTCAGAGTTTTAAATTGTCAGGTTCATGTGTGAACTGAGTACGTCCCTGTCATCGCAGGAACTTTTACCCCCCCCCCTTAACCATGGTTTATTTGGGGGTGTACAACCTTTACAGAAGGACAATTGTGAAGGTAGCTTATTTTTGTTAACAAATAAACTTACTGCACTCATCGAGCTACTCACACCTGTGATTACCACCACCTCACAAGTTTCCTCTAGACCCATTACAGATTATTTGCAACAGATTGAGAATGCACAGAATCTCCCCTCTGTTAATTTGCTGATGGTATCTTCTATTCATCATCTCAGCGCACAGTGTAACACCCGGACAGCTGATTCCCCTCATGGGAACAAGACATCTTTGCATGATGTTTTGGAACTACCAAATGTTACCAACTGGCTGTACAGTTTTTCGAATGGCTTTAGCAAGCCCTGGACTGCATTACCAGTAAATGATACATTCCCCAACTAACTTACTCAATTTGAAAAACAGTTATCCAGGTTTAAATCATTACAGCTGGCTAATGCGTACTTGAGGGAGGGTCTTAACAGGAAATTGGTCGAGAAGGGCTTAGAGTTTATAAGATACGTAATGGTTTGGTTAGTGATACAGATTTGATGAATGAATTACTGCATGCATTTGGTCAGTGTGGTTTTGAAATAGAGTTCTCATTAAGTTTAATGAGAAAGAGCTGGCTAAGCTATTGGATGTTATCAGTTTATTGGATGCTT
Source organism: Protopterus annectens (assembly GCF_019279795.1). Taxonomy (NCBI): domain Eukaryota; kingdom Metazoa; phylum Chordata; order Ceratodontiformes; family Protopteridae; genus Protopterus; species Protopterus annectens. Next base: position 628,698,153 of record NC_056749.1, read on the forward strand.
CATTGGAACGTCATTTACTTTTTGAAGCACATAGTTAACAGTTATTGCAAACTGTTTGCGAATATTAACAAAAAACCGAGAAAGTTAAAATTACTAAAAACAATAAGCTCATGAGGGGTGAATTGGGTTATGAGGAGGGTAAGGCATATCCAGTGCTGTATATCAGAAAAACACCAACCCCCGGTGGTAATGCATGTAATCCATGAGGTAGACTGGTCACGTCTCCCAACAGGACTCCTAGTGACAAATCTCACAGTGGTGACGAAGGGTGTGATTTATAGAGAAAATAAACTTCCAACCCTTGAGGCGAGAGGTTAGCCCAAAGAGGTTAGCCCAGAGGGAGCTGGTGATCCAAGGGCCACCATTGAAGATGATGTAAGGATGAGGGGAACTACACTATTGATGTCATTGATTTGTTCTCAACTATACCACGCAGTGTTGGTTTTGAGTAGTTTAGGGAAGCCTGCATGTTATATTGAAAGTTACCATCTAAAAGTACTAATATTCATGTTGAACTTGTGGATTTAGTTTTGTCTAATAATTTTGTATATTATGAAGGAGAATACTGTAAGAAGGGGGCAGGGTGTGCCCCTTTATATGCAAACATGATACTCTGGTTTTGGGAGCAAAATATGCTTTTTAAATCTGACTTTACATGCCACATAGTGACATATTCTTCTTTTTTGGATGACATTTTTGTTGTGAAAAGGTAGTGTTTTGGAAGGAGAGCTCTGTAGAGTTGATACTACTACTAACTTTTTAAAATGTACATTTTCATACTGCCTTGAGCTTATCAATTATTTGGATGTAACACTGATTTAAGAACATGGTTGAACAAAAATTTGTATCGGTTTTATTTAGGAAACTAATTTATTCCAGCACGTTTACATTTCAGTTGTAAACATCCTCTATCACAGGAAAAAAAGTTTAGTCAACAGGCAAATGGTATATATCTCTAGAGTTACATTGGGTGATCTACAACTTTATGTAGAAATCAATAAACTTATTCAGATGTTTTTAGATAGAGGGTACCCATTTGATAATGTTACGTGATGTAAAAAATGAAGTTTGTAGAAAGAATGAAGTTATCTTTGGCCCCTTGTTAGGAAAAGGCTTTGAGGAAGTTGCATTTGATAATACTACAAAAGTAAAACCTTTTAATTTTGAGCATATTATGCTCATTAAATACAGTCCCTGGACCCAGAAAGTAAGTAACGTTATGGCTGAGAATTGGAAAGTGATTGTTCATGATGATTTTATTTATCCAATTCTAGGTGCCAGTCCACAATTTGTATGTAAGAGGCACCTTAATCTAAAAGAAAAGGTTTGAGTTGACATCCGATAGAAATGTAATATCCAGTTCTAATAGAATAAATAAAGGGATGCTCAAGTGTGGATGTTGTCCACAATGCAGATTTATTTTTGTTGTGCAGACTTTACATTTACAAACAAACCAGTTTGACGTCAAATTGTTAAACACATGTGACTGTAATTCAGTCAGTGTAATATATATTGCTTTTTACGACTACTGTCATTTTTATTATATATAGAAAGCTGAAACATTGCATATACAAGCATATGTGCAATATAAGAATCCTTAATGAGAATAATGTCCTTCATAAACAAGCTTACTTGTCAAGATAATAAAACCTTTTTGTTTTGGAACAAGTGTTCCTAAATATAAGAGGTGGGTCATTGGCGTTACAACTTGAACATTCTGAATTTAAATGGCAACGTAGATTAGAAGCCAATAAATTGCCAGGTTTAAATTAAGCTGTTTCTATTAGTAGTATTTTGAAGATGCGAGCCTCAAGATAGTAAATATTTTATTTACATTTTCATTCCCAAGCATAATATTGTACTGTAATATAATTAGTTAGTATTATTCAGATTTTTAATCATCTTTTGCTTCTGTTTACTTGTTTTATTAGTAATCATTGGTGATTTGTTGTATAAAATCACATTTTGTGTAATTTATTATTTAAACTGTTGATTTTTAACTGTTCAAACTTTCTGATAAAGTCCCATTTGTGTGGGATGAAAGCTCTCAATGTCTGTTATATTAAAATCATCTTATATAATAAGAACACTGGTTTCGCGACTTGAATTGTATTATAGCTCTTGGTTTGAGCTGATATGATTTTTGTGGTCAACATCCTTTCCAGTGTATGCTGGGACAGCATTGACTGTTTTGATTTTTAGTTTTATAATTTCTCTGGGTATGCTCTGTTGCTGGTTATTAGTTGTTACTGACAATACTACAGTCCTGTGGTACATCAGCAAGCAAGGCGGGGACCAGGTAAGGTCTTATCCCTTTGCAGACTAGCAATTTTATCTTGTGATATAGCTTTACAGCACAATCTCACTCTACAGAACAAAGTTGTGTAGCAGACAAGCTGAGTAGGAAAAAGGCAGACCCTCACAAATGGAAATTAGTTTGGGGGCCTTTCAAGATTTTATCTATTTGTTGAGAGTTCTTTAAGTAGACCTCCTTGCTTCCTCAATGAGCAGTCAGATGGCAAAATTCTGCTCCAGGACTCCATGCAAGAAGGCCTGGAAGACAGATGCCTTTTTCCTTTACTTAGACCAGAATGTTCCTATATGCTTTTCTACCCTCCACTGACTGATACACAGGATACTTTTGAAGTTTCAGAAGGACTTCCCTAAGATCATTATCGTGACTTCATTCTGACCAAGGCAACAGTGGTTCTACCTTCTTTTGGAAATGTCCAAGGACAATTATCCCAAGCTTCCTCACAGAATGGATCTACTTGCACAAGAGCAGGTGTGCTTGATACACCCTGACCCCAATCGACTTCAGCTGACTGCTTGGATGATGGGGTCTTGATTTCCCATTAGACAACTGCTCACTGAGGATGTGCAGCAGATACTAATAGATTCAAGAAAGGCTGCTACTAGAAAATCTTGTATTTTAGCAAATGGAACAGGTTTCCTAATCGGTGCCAACAACATAACTAGCACCCATTCAGAGCTAGTGTTTCTATGGTTTTACAATATTTGTGCAGGTTACTGTCCTTTGGCCTTTCCTACTCCTCCAAGGTTTATTTGTTGGCCTTTCAGCATGTGTCTGCCCATGTATCCACTATTTCAATGCATTCTCGTATAAAAATGTTTTTGAAAGGGGTTTTGCATGAGAGACCTCCAAGAAAACCTGTGGGCCCTCCTTGGGATCTAAATTTTGTGTTAGGGAGTTAACACTTGTTCCATTTGAATCAACTTAAGCCTAATTGAGATTCTTAATATGGACCTCTGAAAGAAGGGTTTCTGAGTTGCAAGCTCTTATGGGCAGTCACCCTATCTCATTTTCCTCAGCATCAGTTTTTTTTGAAAACCAATCCTTCTTTTATGCCTAAAATGGCATATTTTTTCCTAAACCCAAAAATGTGGTAGAGGGAGGTACACCATACCTTGGATGTCCAGAGACAACTGTGGTACTAAGTTGGCAGAATAAATATTTCATATCTTTGGATTCATTGTTCATTTCTTGTGCAGGTAAGAAAGGACAACCGGTGTCAAAACTGAATATTTCCAAGTGATCATCTCAGGCTGTTTAACTTATATTTCCATCATAACAAAACCATTCCAGGCAGGATCAAAGCTCACTTTTCTATGGCCTTGGTTTCAATGGCTTTTTGAAAAGGGTTGGATTTTAAAAGCAGCAACTTGATCCTCAGTGCATACTTTCACAATGCATGACAAGCTTGATTCCTTTTCTAGGTCTAGATCTGTCTTTGCTAAGACTTTTCTCTTGGGACCTTCCTTTTCCACCTCCCTAATGTAAGCTAGGGTGATCTACCCATATATCAAAGGCTACTGCAGCAGTGGTCAATGTGATGAACCATAGTACAATACAGTAAGTAAACCTTTCAAAACAGTAGATGTTTGAATGAACACTGCTGGAATATTCGCTCCCTCCCTCCTTCCATCCACTCCCCTTAGTTGAGTATGTTGTTGTGTGTGTGTGTGTGTGTGTGTGTGTGTGTGTGTGTGTGTGTGTGTGTGTGTGTGTGTGTGTGTGTGTGTGTCTGTGTGTGTGTGTCTGTGCGTGCGTGTGCATGTAAGTGTCTATCTGTTTGTCTGTATACATATATATCTCTATAGATACATAAATTGATGTAGATATATATTTACTGTTAGCTGAGTCCTCTCAGGGCTCATCCTTCTTGTCTGATAGCATGAAAGCTCTGAAGGTCTTGATGCT